>NC_048916.1:6431244-6441450 GCF_011077185.1 Oxyura jamaicensis | reverse complement strand
CCCCCGCTGACCCCGCCGTGCCCCCCCCGGCGCGCCCCGGTCCAGCCGGGGATGCTGGCAGGATGCTGCCCGCCGCGCTGGCCTGGGCGCTGCTGTGGGCGCTCGCCCCGCCGCCAGCCCTGCCCCAGCCCCAGCAGCACCGGCGGGTGCAGGAGAAGGAGGCCACCTTCGACAGGACCTACTCGGACTGGGTGGACGGCGACCTGCTCAACATCTACGCCTTCAACCACACCGTGCTGCGCAACAGGGTGAGCGGGGCGCCGGCCGGGGGGGGCTCGCGATGCCACTTTGGGGGAGTGGGGCCCCTTGTTGGGGCGTGCTCGCATTTTGGGGGTGTTCCCCTTGTTGCGATGTGTTCCCCTTCTCGGGCTGTGTCCCCACCTTTGGGCTGCGTTCCCCATCTGGGCACCCAGGAGTCAGCCCAAGGCAGCTCCTCTGCCACCCCAGGGAGCCCCGGGCACCAGCGTGGCCGTGCAGCCCCTCGTCACCCTGCCCCGGGTGGCAGCACAGGCGGGTACCCTGGGGACAGCAGACGGGCGGCGTCCCCCCATCAGCAAGGGCCAACGTGTCTGCCGAGCAAAGTCCATCCAGTGGGGCGCTGCTGCTGCCCGGCCAAAGCGTTGCCTTCGCGCTGTCCCCGCAGACAGAGGGAGTCCGGGTGTCGGTGAACGTCCTGTCCGACCACAAGGACCTGCCCGTGCTCTTCGTGGTGAGGCAGAAGGAGGCGGTGGTCTCGTTCCAGGTGCCGCTCATCCTCCGGGGCTTGTGAGTATCGGCGGGGCTCAGGACCCCCGGCGGGGGCCCCATGGGCATGGGGCGGGCAGGGGTCGGTGGTGTGGCACGGCACGGCACGGTCTGCCTGCCCCAGGTACCAGAGGAAATACGCGTACCAGGAGGTGAGCCGCACGCTGTGCCAGCCGCAGACCAAGGCGGAGGTGGAGACCCAGCACTTCTACGTGGACGTCTCCACGCTGTCCCTCAACGCCTCCTACCAGCTGCGCGTCACCCGCGTGGAGAACTTCGTGCTGCGGTGAGGGACCCGACCCCCTCTCCCTGCCCGCTGCTGCCCGGGGCTGCTCCTCCCCAGGCAGCCGCTGCCCCGGCCGGCCCTCATCCTTCCTTCCCTGCTCTCCGCAGGACGAACGAAGCCTTCAGCTTCAACGCCACGGCATCGCAGCCGCAGGTGAGGGGCTGGGCTGGCAGGGCAGAGGGTCCGCAGTGGGGGGAGCGGCACGGGCAGCGACGTGCCCTTCTCCCCCCAGTACTTCAAGTACGAGTTTCCCGAGGGAGTGGACTCGGTGATTGTGAAGGTGACCTCGGCCATGGCTTTCCCCTGCTCCGTCATCTCCATCCAGGACATCCTGGTAGGTTCGGGCTCTGGGGACTCCCCCGGGGGACCCGCGGTGCTCGGCGGGGCTGACGGCCCCTTGCACCCCGCAGTGCCCCGTCTACGACCTGGACAACAACGTGGCCTTCATCGGCATGTACCAGACCATGACCAAGAAGGCGGCCATCACGGTGCAGGTGGGCGCGGGGCCGTGCCGCGGCCGGACGGTGTCACCTAGCATGGGGACAGGCCCCGGCCGCGGGGCTCAGCCCCACAGGGACCCACCCGTCCCGGCGTGGCGCTGCTGACCCTCGTCTCTCGCCCCGGCACGGCCGCTGCAGAAGAAGGATTTCCCCAGCAACAGCTTCTACGTGGTGGTGGTGGTGAAGACCGAGGACGAGGCGTGCGGGGGGGCTCTGCCCTACTACCCCCTCTCCAAACACACCTCCCCAGGTACGTGCCTGGCGGGGGGAGGCTTGCTGCTGCGGGGCCTGTGCTGGGCACGGGGCTGACCCCCACCCCGCAGAGCTGACCGCTGCCCGTGCCTCCTGCAGATGAGCCCGTGGATCAACACAACCGGCAGAAGATGCTAGAGGTGATGGTGTCCCCTGCCATAACCTGTAAGCCTGGCTGGGAGGCTGCTCCGGGCGCTGTTAACGGCTGGGAGCTGCAGGGCGCTGCAGGGACCCCGGGAGAGGTCCCCGGGGCCACCGCTCGCCCTGAGCCTCGTCCCGGCTCTGTCCGCAGCGGAGGCGTACGTGAGCAGCATGCTCTTCTGCCTGGGCATCTTCCTCTCCTTCTATGTCCTCACGCTGCTCATCGCTTGCTGGGAGAGCTGCCGGTGAGTGCTCTGTGCCCCCCCAGCCCCTGCCGACCACCCCGTCCCCTCCTGGTGCTGCACCCGTGGCAGCCGTGCCCCTGTCCCTGCCCCATGGAGTGGTGCCACCCGCGGCCCCGGTGCCGTGGCCGCCCTGCGGCGCTGCTCACGGCCGCTTCCCTCGGCAGGCAGCAGAAGCGGAAAGGGCTCCTGGCAGCCATGGACTCGCCCAGCCTGGACACGGGTGAGGGGTGCTGTGGGCGGCAGCGAGGGGATGTCCCTGGGGTTGGCGGGTTACTTTCTCCTTTCACATAAGGCCAAAGAGCAGGGACGGGAGTGTCCTGGGTTTGGCTTCTCGGCTCTGGGGCTGACGCAGCTGAGCTGGGGCTTGAGCACCTGACTGAGTGTCTCTCTCTTTTTCCATGACTTTCTGGCGACTCCCAGCATCTTTACTGGGTAGGTGCCAGCGTTTGCGCTGTCCGTGGCTGCGAGCTGCTGCCCGTGCCGTGCCCCCAGCCGCAGGCAGGGCTCAGGGCACTGCCCCGCACCGATCGGCTGCACAGCCCCGTGCTGGGGGTGCTGCTGCTGGCTGCCCCCCCGCTGACGGAGCTGTGCGTCCCCTCCTGTCCCGCAGGGCACTCCCGCAGCATCCCCGACTCCTTCCTGGGGCACGTCGCCTACGACACCTACGGTTACGGCTCCTTCGGTGAGTGCCCCGTGCTGCCCCTCACCGCCCTGCCCGCGGGGGCTGGTGGCCGTGCCGCATGCCCACCCTGCCTGTTCCCCCAGAGAACGGCTCCTCCGGCAGCACCGAGGCCGCCTCGGGCAGCCTGGGCTCTGCAGAGGTCTCCTACGGATACGTGGGTGAGTCCTGCGCCGTGCCGCGCCACGGAACCAATGTGCCAGGGCTGCCCCGAGGGCACCGACCGGTGGCAGCTCAGCTCTGCCTCTCTCCGTCCCCTGGCAGCCCCTGTCCCTCCCTGCGAGCCCAAGGTGGGGTCTCCAGGTTGGGCACCCCCGGCTGGCGACGTGCCGGGGAGCCTCCCGAGGTGCCGGCGCTGCGCTGGGTGCCTGTCCTGCCCCGGTAACTCTCGCTTTCCTTTGAAGGGCAGGAGCAGTTCAAGCGGCGCATCCCCTCCGCCCCGATGAGGCAGCTGTGCATTGCTATGGGTAGATGTTGGTGCTGAGCAGGGACGGGCCAATCAAACCAATCTGCCCTGCCCCGAGCTTTGCCCCGGGCGCAGCCCCCGCCGTGCCCGCAGCCGCTCTGCCCCAGCCCCGCATGGCCCAGGGCTCCCCCGGTGCGGCCGAGTCCCGGGGCAGGACCGGGCTGAGCTAGAGGGGAGGCGCGGGCATAATTGGGGGTGATTGGTGTCGGCGAGGAGGGCTTGGTCTCGCGGGGTGCCGCGGTCCCGGCGCCGCTGATCCCCCCGGCTCTGGCGCAGGGGAGCGGTCGCTGGAGAACGTGGCCGGCCGGCCCCGCCTGGACTCGCTCAGCTCGGTGGAGGAGGACGACTACGACACGCTGGCCGACATCGACTACGACAAGAACGTCATCCGCACCAAGGTGTGTCCCCGTCGGGGCTGCGTGGGGCCGTGCCGGGGCGCCCAGCCCTGCCCTGCCCCCTGCCCCCCTCCGACCCTGCCTCTCTCTCCAGCAATACCTCTGCGTGGCCGACCTGGCCCGCAAGGACAAGCGGGTGCTGCGGAAGAAATACCAGATCTACTTCTGGTGAGCAGGGGATGGTGTGGAGGGGCTTGGGACGGTGACCCCATGGTGTCCCCAGCGGGCACCCTGGTGACACCGCTGTGCCCCCCCAGGAACATCGCCACCATCGCCGTCTTCTATGCCCTCCCCGTCATCCAGCTGGTCATCACCTACCAGACGGTGAGCGGGGTCTGGGTGCCCGGCCCGTTCCCGGGGAGCTGTCCCAAACCGTTCTCCAGCCGCGATGGGAACGCGCCCCTGTCCCTGGGCGTCCCCCCGTGTCCTCTCCCTGCCACCGCCCGCTCTCACTGTGCTGTGCCTGCAGGTGGTGAACGTCACCGGCAACCAGGACATCTGCTACTACAACTTTCTGTGCGCCCACCCGCTGGGGAACCTCAGGTGGGGGCGGCGGGCGTGCAGCCGGGGTGCCCCGTGCGTGGGGCAGGACTTTGGGGGGGGGTGCATGGGGGGTCCCGGGGTGCTGACGGGCTGAACCGCTTCCCGCAGCGCCTTCAACAACATCCTCAGCAACCTGGGCTACGTCCTGCTGGGCTTGCTGTTCCTGCTCATCATCCTGCAGCGGGAGATCAACTACAACCGGGCGCTCATGCGCAACGACACGCACGCCCTGGTAGGGGCCGTGCAGCCACGGGGCTCTGCTCCTGGGGCTCTCGGCTTCCCCGAGCGCCCCTTCCCCTCCTCTCTGCCCCCCCCCAGGAGTGCGGCATCCCCAAGCACTTCGGGCTCTTCTACGCCATGGGCACGGCCCTGATGATGGAGGGGCTGCTCAGCGCCTGCTACCACGTCTGCCCCAACTACACCAACTTCCAGTTCGGTGAGTGCCGCCCTGGCGCTGCGCCGGGGGCCACCCCCAGCCCCGCTGACCGCTGCCGTCCCGCAGACACCTCCTTCATGTACATGATCGCCGGGCTCTGCATGCTGAAGCTGTACCAGAAGCGGCACCCCGACATCAACGCCAGCGCCTACAGCGCCTACGCCTGCCTGGCCGTCGTCATCTTCTTCTCCGTCGTCGGCGTCGTGAGTGCGGGCGCGCGGCAGGGCCGGGCACGGCTCGGGGCGGCCGCTTGCCAGCCCGCTGCCCGCTCCTCTCTCCCCCCCAGGTCTTCGGCAAAGGGAACATGGCCTTCTGGATCGTCTTCTCCGTCATCCACATCGTGGCCACCCTCCTGCTCAGCACCCAGCTCTACTACATGGGGCGCTGGAAGCTCGGTGAGGGCTGAGGGAGTTTACCTGGGGGCCTGGGGTGGTACAGACAGGGGCTGGCTTTGGGACCCCCGGCCCTACCTCCGGGACCCCAGCACTACCTCCGGGACCCCGGCGCTACCTCCCCTGTCCCCGCAGACTCGGGCATCCTGCGCAGGATCCTGCACGTGCTGTACACGGACTGCGTCCGGCAGTGCAGCGGGCCCATGTACGTGGTGAGTGATGGGAGGGGAAGGGACGTCGCTGCCCACGAGCTTGCTGGCCACCGGCCTGGGGCTGTGCTGAGCCCTGGCACACCGCAGACCCTCCCCAGCCTGGCCGGGTGCCCCCCCAGGCCCTCTCCTCACCCCGTCCCATCTCCCTTGGCAGGACCGAATGGTGCTCTTGGTCATGGGAAACATCATCAACTGGTCGCTGTAAGTGCGGAGCCGGGGGCAGGCGAGGTCCCCGCGCGGCTTCCTCCACGGCCAGGCCCCCCCATCCCCGCTGCTGCCCCTGCCCTGCTCCCCCCGGCTGAGGACACCCCGCTCGTGGCAGCTGTGGGCTGAGCACGGCCCCTGCACCCGCGGCACCGCAGCGTCCCCCTGCACCGCCCCATCCCCTGCAGGAGCAGCCCTTGGGGGAGCTGCCAGCAGGTCTCGGGGGACAGCAGGGCACGGGGGGGGGGGACACCCCAGGCTGAGCTGACCCCGCTGCCTCTCCCTGCCTCCCCAGCGCTGCCTACGGCCTCATTGTCCACCCCAATGACTTTGCTTCCTACCTGCTGGCCATCGGCATCTGCAACCTGCTCCTCTACTTCGCCTTCTACATCATCATGAAGGTGTGAGCGGAGCCCAGCCCCGGGCCGGCCATGCGGGGAGGGCACCGGGGTCGGGCGTTTTGGGGGTGCTCAGCCGGAGGCTGCCCGCCCGGGCCGCTGGGCACCGCCTGCACGGTGACCCCGGCCTCTCCTCCAGCTCCGCAGCGGCGAGCGCATCAAGCTCATCCCCTTGCTCTGCATTATTGGCACCTCCGTGGTCTGGGGCTTCGCCCTCTTCTTCTTCTTCCAGGGGCTCAGCACCTGGCAGGTAGGTGGGTGGGTGGCGCGGGGTGGCCACGGGCTGGGCACGGTGACAGCTCGCCCCGTCCCGGACAGAAAACGCCGGCAGAATCTCGGGAGCACAACCGCGACTGCATCCTGCTCGACTTCTTCGACGACCACGACATCTGGCACTTCCTCTCCTCCATCGCCATGTTCGGCTCCTTCCTGGTAGGTGCCGCCCGCCCGCGCAGCGCCTGGGGTTGTCCCCACAGCCCCGGGGCTCGGTGAGGGGATGCAGCTCCCCGCCCTGCCCGCAGCCCCGGCCCACCGCGCCTCCGCCCCCCTGTCTGCAGGTGCTGCTGACGCTGGACGATGACTTGGACTGCGTCCAGCGGGACAAGATCTACGTCTTCTAGGGGCCCGGCAGCAGAGGGGCCGCTGCTCCGCGGTGCCGCCGCCCGGGGCTGTGCCAAAAGCCCGGCTGGAGCCCCCCCGGGGAGGGATGCCCGTGCTGGGGGTCCCGCCAGCCTCTCCGTCCCTCCTCGCCGTGCCTCCTCCTCACTGTGCTGGGCTCCCGGTGGGCACCCGTGCCCCCCCCTGGGCTGCCCAGCACGTGTCTTAGCCGAAAATGGGGCTGGGGACCCCCGATGGCGGCCTGGCCCTTCTCTAGCACCGGGGGCTGCGTGGCTGCGCGATGTGCCCTGTGGTGCCCGTCCGTGGTGACAAGTGACACTGGAAAAGGTGCTGCTGCTGCTGCTGGGACACGCGGCCGCATACGCACACGGGTGCGGGACCTTCAGTGCCTACTGCCAGGTTTGGGGAGCGGAGGGCGGCGGCGATGCCTTCGCACCCCGGTGCCGGGGCAGCCCCCAGGGTGGCCGGCGGGGCCGCATCCTGCTGCGCCCCTCGCCGAGGCTCCGGCCGGTTTTCTCCTCCCGTCCGCTGCTCCTGCAGCCGGCTGCGCGGGTGTGCTCCGGGCGGCCGTGCCGGGAAGCGGCTCCCATTAAAGTGTCTGCACTTTACCCGTGCCTGCCTCCTCCTGCGTGGCTGGGGCTGGGGCACCCCACGTCCAGCACCCCGGGGAGGGGCTCGGTGGGGCTGCTGGAGCTGCCGCTGGGTGTCAGCCACACTCTGCTGCTCCGCCAGCCTCCCCCTCGGCTCTTGGGAAGCTGCGAGGCCCCCCCCAGGCTGCGGGGCTGGTGCTGTGCCCCAGGGGATGGGAGCAGGGTTTGGGGTGCGGAGGGGTTTGGGGTGCAGGCAGCGCACCCGTGGCGGTGGGGGTGTTTCAGGAGGCTGCGGGTCCTGGTGCTGTGCCCCCGTGCTGAGCCCCTGGGCCCCCATGGCCATGGGGACAATCCTGGAGCTGTGGCCGTGTCCTGCTGGAGCGCCTGGCACTGCGGGGGGACTGGGGAGGGCTGGGGACGGAGCCGTGGCTGTGCCAGGGTGCGCGAGGTGCTGGGGGCTGCGGGTTCCAGGGGCTGAGGGTCCCTGTCACATCCCCATGGCACCAGGGCTGCCTGGCCGCATCCTGCCCTCCTTGACGGGGGCAGAGCAGTTCTTGGGGACACTCCTTTGCCCTGGCCAGATGCCCGCAGGATGCCCATGGCCTCGCCACGCTGTGCTCCCCAGCAGCCCCCCCGGCACACCCTGCAACCATCTCATGGCCTGTCCCTGCCGCTCAGGTCCCCCCCCCCCGTGCCCCCAGCCCCGCGGAGCCCTGCTCGGTGAGCGCAGGGGAAAGCCAGCCATGAAGTCAGGGCAGAAAACCTCGGCGAGCGCCTGCCTATAAAAGGACTTACTCCATCAGAGCCCGGGGCCCCGCTTCCTCCCTGCCCCAAAACCTCCGGGGCTGAGGCACGCGGGGAATGCTCCGGCACGGGCCTTAGTCACCGCTTTTCGGAGTCTTTCCCCAAATATGGTGCCTGGGCTGGAGTCAGGGCGCGCTGCGGGGCTGGCGCGCCCCGCGAGGGAGGGATGGGGGGCTGGCCGCGGGCTGGCTGACATCACTGTCCCGGCACCGGCCTTTTAGCTCGGCGTCGGCCTCCTAACTGTGCAGAGCGCCCGGCTCCCGCGCAGAGCATCGCCCCTCGCCTCCGTCAGCAGCCGCTCGTGAGTCCTGCTGCGGGGGGATGGCGGGCACGCAGGGTGCCCCGCTCGGGATGCCAGCCCCAGGGACATGGGGACACTGCTCCCCGGGATGGGATCGTGCTCCCCAGGATGGGATCCTGCTCCCCGGATTGGGGTTCTGCTCGCTGGGATGGGGTTGCTGCTCTCTGGATTGGGATGCTGCTCTCCAGGATGGGGTCCTGCTCTCCGGGACGGGGTCCTGCTCCCCGCGATGGGGTCCTGCTCCCCGGATTAGGGTCCCGCTCCCACGGGGAGGGGACGCAGTTCCATGGGCTGAGGACCCTGCCCAGGGTGCGCTGCTGCCCCTGCTCCCCAGCACCACCTTGCCACCGCGGCTCACGGGAGCAGAGCTTTGGTGGGCGCTGGCTCTGCCCAGCCCTGGGGCGCTCGGGGAGCACTCAGAGCAGCCGCAGCCCCCAGTTACTGCGTTCCTGCGGGAAGGGGCACAGCCCAGTGCCGGGGGGATGAGGGCAGGAGGTGGGCACGGGCTTCTGGTCAGTGCCCCATGGCCGGGTGAGCTGTGACAGCCGAGCAGCACTGCCTGCGGCATCGGGGACGTGCCCGGGACTGTGCACAGCCCGCAGGGGGCTCGTGCAGTACCGCTGCCTGAACCCTGGGGCCAGGGGCTCCCTGCCCCACTGGCAGCAGCCAGGCTCGGCATTTCCCTGCTGCCTCGCGGGCTCCGTGCTGCCAGAACCAAGCTGCAACTGCCCAGTGCTCGGGGCGAGCTGGTGGCCGGGGAGCTCAGGGGAAGCGGGCACGCAGCTCCTCCACGGCTCAGCCCCAGCACTCAGCTGGCTCAAACCCAGCCAGGAGCTGTACGGGGAGGACAGAGGATGCCTCAGCAGGGGGCTTGGCTGCCGGCTCCCCACCGCCTCTCCCCGCTGGCACCCTTCCTGGCATCCTCCGGCGCTGCCCGCCCTGGCCACCGCCGTCCCTGCCCGCACCATGTCCTTACAAGGGCACGGGCACGGCTCCTGCGGGCTGGGCTCCTGGCACGGGGACACGGAGAGCCGTGGCCACCCCACGGCACCCCGCGGTGCCCCAGGCACCCAGCCCTGCTGCCCGGACCCTGCTGCTCTCCAGCTGTGCTGGTTCCTTCCCGGGCACCTGCTGGGCAGTGTGGCTGCTCCAGCCATGGCACGGCCACCGGCTGCTCACTGCCAGGGACTTTGGCACCCTCAGGACCCGCTGGTGGCTGAGCGGGCAGAGATGGGGATGAGGCAGCTCTGCTGCACACCCTGAGCTGGAGAGCGGGGACAAGGCGCCTCTGCCGGGATGGGAACCGTCTGTCCGGGCACGCTGCAAGGATCACTGCCGTGTGCTCACCTCTGGATGTGCCGTTTGGCATCGAACAGCCCCTGCTTGGCACGGGGGGAGCCAGGAGGGGGATGCCACGGGGCGCCGTGTGCTGGGCGAGGGGGAGGCAGCGCCTCCGCAGCCTCACGCTGCCCCTCCTGCCCCAGGTCTCCCGCCCGCCGCAGTCATGGCCAACAAGGGCCCAGCGTACGGCATGAGCAGGGACGTCCAGTCCAAGATCGAGAAGAAGTACGACGACGAGCTGGAGGACCGCCTGGTGGAGTGGATCGTGGCGCAGTGCGGGGCCAGCGTGGGCCGTCCCGACCGGGGCCGCCTGGGCTTCCAGGTCTGGCTGAAGAACGGCATCGTAAGTGTGGGGCCGGACGGGTGGGAGCGGTGCTGTGCGGTGCTGTGCGGTGCTCAGCCCCCCTCTGCCCGCAGGTGCTCAGCCGGCTGGTGAACAGCCTCTACCCCGACGGCTCCAAGCCTGTCAAGATCCCCGACAGCCCCCCCACCATGGTCTTCAAGCAGATGGAGCAGATCGCCCAGTTCCTCAAGGCGGCCGAGGACTACGGCGTGGTGAAGACAGACATCTTCCAGACCGTCGACCTCTTCGAAGGTGTGCTGGGGCTGCGGGCAGGGGGCTGCAGGGGGCTGCAGGGGGCTGCAGGGGGCTGCAGGGG
>NC_048916.1:6413172-6431234 GCF_011077185.1 Oxyura jamaicensis | reverse complement strand
GGGGCTGCAGGGGGCTGCAGGGGGCTGCAGGGGGCTGCAGGGGGCTGGGGCTGCCAGCGCTCACGCTGCTGTCCTTTGGCAGCCAAGGACATGGCGGCGGTGCAGAGGACGCTGATGGCCCTGGGGAGCCTGGCGGTGACCAAGAATGACGGGAACTACCACGGGGACCCCAACTGGTTCATGAAGTAAGTGGGGGACCCTTGCATCCCCGCCCCCTGCCTGCCAGCTCCCCGCAGAGCCACCGGGGCTGGCGCCGTCCCCTTCCCCAACGGCAGCCCTGGGAGGTTTTGGTCCCTTCTCGGGTGCCCCAAGGAGCAGAGGGCTGGGGCTACGGCCCTGGGGAGGGGAATGGGGGGAATTCCAATGCCGGGGCGAGGATCCAAGGATCCAGCAGCCGGGGGGGAGCGGGTGCCGCATGGCCTCTCCCTCCGCCCCGCAGGAAGGCGCAGGAGCACAAGCGGGAGTTCACCGAGAGCCAGCTGAAGGAGGGCAAGAACGTCATCGGCTTACAGATGGGGAGCAACAAGGGCGCATCACAGGCGGGGATGAGCTACGGCCGGCCCCGGCAGATCATCAGCTAGGCAGCCCCCCGCCTCCCCCAGCCCCAGCCAGGACCTCCGTCTTCGCTCCCTCCAGCCCCGCGTGCCGCAGCTGCTGGGGCGCCGGCGACTCCAACCGCCCCCCACCGATTGGTATTTATTTGAAACCAAAAGCCAGCCAGCCCAAACGACCCCTCCGGCGCCACGACCGGCACCGAGCCGCAGCCCAGCCGTGCCCCGCCGTGCTCGCTCCGGCTCCCGCTCCCGGGCGGCCTCTCCTCTCCTCTCCTCCTCTCCGGCCTCGCACGCTCCCCGCTTCACTCCTGCGAGCCCCGCCGCCAGCTGGTCCCGTCCCCCCTGCGCCCAGCCGCGCTCGCGGGCACCCATGGGTGCCCCGTGGCCCTCCCCGGGGAGGGCGCGTGCCCCAGCACCCGGAGCCACCCTGCCTGCCCGCTACCCCGCACCAGCCAAGCGCCACTCTCGCAGAGATCCTTGCGAAAGGGGAGAAAAGAAAATTGGCCTCAGTTTTGTACTTCGTTTTTGTCAAAATTAAAAGGTTATTCATCTAGCGCCGCGTGCCGAGGTTTCCTCCTGCCCACTGCCTCGCGCCCAGTCCCATGGGCGCGCCAGGGAAGCCGAAGCCCCGGAGACGTGGATGGTGCAGACCGGGGGGGCTCAGCCCTCCCCACCCCAAGCTGCTGCCGTTCCTCTTTCCAACCCTTCCAGCCCTTGCCAGGAGCTGCCCTGGCCCCCAGCAGCACATCCCCCCCGCCCTGGGCACTTGGGGACTCGGGTTCCCAAAGCGAGCAAGCGCTGGGAGGGCACAGGAGTCACGGATCGGGGAGAGGAGGGTTTTTAGAAGACTTTATTTGGAAAGCTACACAAAAGGACCTTGCTGATTAAAAAACAAGCCCCAACTTTAAAAAAATAAACCAGCGAACCCAAAGACACGTGAACAAACCAGCCCTGCTCGCAGACGAGCCGCTGCCAGAGCAACTCGGTCCTCCCTCCCCAGCCCAAGCCAGGCACTGCGCGCAGCCTTGGCGCTCCCCTCGTGCCCCAGCGAGCGGCAGGACGCAGACTGGGGGGGGGGGGGGCAGCAGCCACAGTGAGCTCGCGCTGCCGCAATACTGCTGGGGGTGCTTTCGTGTCCCCTGAAGCAGGGACACCCCCGTCCCTCCGCCCTCCCTGCAGCATATGGGAACGGGGGTGTGGGGGAGGCAGCACCCAGCACCCTCCGGGTTGCATTTACTCCCTGCAGCCTCTGGGCAGGACGATGGAGGAAGCCCCGCTGCCTTCTGCCCCCCCAGGTGTACGCCTTGCCGGAGAGGACGGGGTGGCGGGGTCAGAGCACAGGGGACAGGGAGCAAGGGGCTTAAGGCTTGCTTTGTTTTCCAGAGCAAGGGAAAGGAAAGCTCCCCTTCCACTGCCAGCAGACTTTCTCCTTGTTTGAGCCACTTCCAGCACCCCTTTCTGCAGGACACAGCGGCAATGGTCCCCGGGGGCTCAGGAAGTTGCTGCTGCCCACGCTCAGGAAGGACGTACCGAGGGGGGGGAAAGCAGCCCAAGCCCCCAGCCCCAGCTAGCATGTCTGGTGCTCCCTGCCCTCCGAGAGGAGCTCAGCCGCTGCCTCCCGGCCGAGGTACCCCGCCGCGGCGGGGGCTGCCTCGTGGAAGCCGGCAGCTCTGCTGCTGGTAGGGGGTTTGGGGTGGGTGGGGGTCCAGGACCCCTCTTCCTGCACGTCCTCCTGGGCAGGCTCCAGCTGCTCGCACTCCATCTCGACGTCCTCAGCTTCCTTCTCCCTGTAGAGCGGCACCGACTCCATCTCCAGGCCGTTCTCGAGGGCTCTGTGCTTCCCGCCCTGCTGGTACCATTTGCAGGTGGTGGAGCCTCTGCAGCTCAGGTCGAAGCCCACGTTGTTCCTGGTCAGGCACACCTCCAGCATGTAGTAGAAAGTCCAGAACACAGCAAAGCATCCCAACAGCAGGAGGGTCTGCGGAGGAGGAAGCCCCTTGAGAACCAGACTCAACTACCCCCCAGCTCTGCCCTGGCACCCAGCGCCTCCCAGGGGAGAGGACACGGTGCCAGTAGGATCAGAGCCGCAGGTTTCCCCTTCCCCAGTGACTCCTGTAGAGGATGGGTACCCCTGCTTCGTGCTCCCCGGGCCTCTCCCCAGCCCCAGCAGGCTCACCTTGAGCGTGTTGGCTGTGACGGTGTAGTGCTGCTCCTCGGGGATCTCCAGCCCCGGAGGGCAGGGCAGGGAGAAGTTGCTGTTCAGGTACTGCCCGCTCATGGCTTCTTCCAGCAGCCTGCAGGACAGAGGCACCAGTGAGGGTCCTGCAGGCATGACTGCACCAGGGAGGATCCCAAATGCTCGTGAAAGCTCTGGAGTGCCCTTCACACCACCAGGGGTTGCCAGCTCTGCAACAGAGCTGTTTTGTGCAGCCCAAGGCCCCCCTCTGCCACCTATCGAGGGCAGCCCCTCTTCCTCACCCTGCCATCACCTCGCCGTAACAGCTCAGAGACCTCTGTAACGTCCCTAAGCCTGCCAGCTCCTGCTCCCCACCAAGATGGGGCCATGGTCTCCTACCTCTGCCGCTCCTTCATCTCCGCTGGGGACCAGGAGGAGCCGTACAAAGTCAGCTGCCACTGCTTCAAGGTCCCAGGCCGCAGGCTCTCATCTCCTGGAGAAGAAACAGGTCGCACCAGTGGGGAACTCTTCCACCTGGCACTGCGTCAGGCTAACCCGCAGCCAGCAGCCCAGGTGCTGTGCTGGCAGCTCCCCAGGGCACGGCACGGAGCCAGGGCACAGGGGTACGAGGGCACACCCAGCAGCTCCGGGAGGGGATGCTCCCATCTCCACCACGCCACGCCGCTCCCAGACCCAGCCTGAGCTCGCTGCCACCACCCCCCAGCAGCAGGACTCACCGGTGTCCCTGATGACCAGTCTGTAGGTGCCCTGTGCCTCCTCGCCCCAGCAGCGCACTGTGGAGAAGGTCCAGTCAGCGAAGCCGTTGGGATCCCTGCCAGAGGGGGGAGGAAGAACCCGTGAGCTGCGAGGCCGGGCACGTGCCCCAGCTCTGCTGCTCGGGGCTGCTGCGTGCCCTGCCCTGCAGTCCCTGCCCCCCCGGCGCTTACGAGTCCATGCTCCTGGTGGTTCCTATCATGGACATCATGCCGCTGGGGCAGAAGAGCCTGATCTCCAGGTTGCCGCGGCGGGGGTGTGTGATGGTGACGGTGACTGCCACGTGCTCCAGGGTTCGCATGCCAGACAGCTCCAGGTCGGCGGTGGAGACTGGAAAAGGGGAGGCAGGGTTTGCTGAGGCCGGTGGCTGCTGCCAGCCGGCCCTGAGGTGCTGCCGTGCCACTTAACAGGACACAAACACTTACTGCTACCTCCTCCCGGCTGCCCCCGTGTGTGTGCTGCTGGAACCAAGCAGCAGGAGCTGGGGCAGTCACACCCCGCGCAGAGCAGCCCACCCAGAGCGCTTTGGCCACTGCAGTGAAATAATTCCTTGTCCCTCACCGAACCATCCCACCCTGCATTTGCGCAAGCTTTCGGCAACCCCAGAGGCTGCTCCGAACCGCAGCGACACAGGAGCCGGGTTTGGGAAGAGGTCTGGGATGAGAAACCTGGTGGCCAGACTTGACGTTCTGGTCCCAAACCATTCACAGCTCCGCAGAGGCTCAGCCCCGGAGCTGCTAATTATAGCAGGGGAAGCCCTGGCACGGAGCAGACGGCAGCCTGCGGCCCCTCCTGGCAGCCCTGGCCAAGCAGCAGGCGGGTGCAGGTGGGTGCAGGTGGGTGCTTCCCGGCCTCCCCCCCGGGCAGGGGCACCCCGGGACAGGGCAGCCCCTTCCTGGTGCTTCCCGGGGCTGTGTGAGGAAGAGAAAACTCTGGGTCAGTACCTGGGGGACGGCAGTGCCCCCGGCCGCACATTCCCCTGCACGTACTTCTCCAAACTGCCTTTTTCGCCTCTTCCCAGGGCTGCTTGCTGCCCAGCTGTCAGCTCCCAGCTCTATTCAGGGCAAAAGGAGCTGCCTGACCCCCAGCCCTCGCCTCGGGGGCAGAGCAGGGATAACCCCTCTGGAGCAGGGTGTCACCCCTCTGTCCCCTGGGGTCCTGCAGTGCCGGTACCTGCAGGGCAGCCAGGTGGCCGTGTGCTGCAGGGCAGGGGCAGGACAGAGGGAAAGCCTGTGGCCCTCCCAGCAAGGAGGGAAGGGAGAGGACCATCTGCGGGGAGGCACTGGCCTGCTGAACTCCAAACTCCTCCCAGGGGGACCCCTGTGCTTGGGTGCTGCCAAGCCCCAGACCCCTGCCAGGGGGCTGCCAGGGGTGCGGAGGCCCCAGGACGGGACAGGAGCTCCCCAGCTGTGTCCTGGTGTGGGGCCGGGCTGTCCCCGAGCCCGTCTCTCCTTCCCACTGGTAGCAGCCTGAGCATCGCCTTGTTTATGTGGGCAGCGGCCGGCCAAGTCGGGAGCTGGAGATTACCTAACATGGACAAAGCCCGAGGAACGGCTCTGGCTGCTGCCCAGCCGGGCCCTGCGCTAGGGCCGCTCTGGCTCCTCCATCGGGGCTTATCGAGGGGGCGCAGACCCAGGGACAGATCCCCTGGGGAAGGGCAGCGGAAGGAGAGAAGGAAAAGCCCAGGCAGCCCGGCACTTAACCCCTCGGTGGTGTGCCCTGCCAGGCCACCAGCTGGCTGGCTCTGGGGCCTCAGCGTGCACGAGCACAGGCTGTGGCCTGGCACTCCTCTTACCGTTCCACGTGGCCTCCAGCTCCCGCGGCAGCAGCGGGATGTTCCTGCCCTCCTTCAGGGCAGGGCTCACGTACGAGGCGAGGTAGGGAACGGACTCCCAGATCTGCAGGGTGAGAGGCAAGAGGAGTTAGTACGAGGCCATTCCCTCCCTGCACGCCCACCTCATCTCCCAGCACCCCTGCACACCTCCTGGCAGTAAGGGGCCTCCTGTGGGTGGACATGGGCTGCAAAAAGCACCGCAGGGCTGGTGAGGGGTGCCCATGTGTCTAAGGGGAAGGAAAGCAGCTGCCTGGGGGCTGGAGGTGCTGATTGAGACTCAGGACTCTCCGAAACCAGCACCTCTGGTTTTGTCTCTGCTGCCACTTGAGTGGCTTTGAGCACTTTCTTGAAGCTGTTATGCTTCAGCACAGAGGGGCAAGACCCACAGCCCTGGGGGAAGAGCAAGCAGCCTGAAAGTCCCCACGAAAAAGGGGGAATTGCTGGCAACCAGCAGCACCCCTGCACACAGCGCGGTGCTCTGCGTGTGGGTGAGCACCAAGTGCCGGGGGTGTGCTCTGGTCTCCAGGCAGCTGGTGGCACTGGGAGCAGGAGGTGGGGATGTCCCTGCCGGCTCCAGCCACGCCACACCACATCCCCGCAGGCCGTGGGACGGGATGCTGCCAGCTGGATCCTCAGGGCACCAGATCCCCTCCCCGGAGCCTGGTGCACGGGGAGGAAGGTGCTGGGGCTGCTGACAAACCTCCCCAAGCTATGAATCAGAGCTGTTGTCTCCCACGAGCAAAGGCTCTCGCCCATGGCTATATATAGTTGTGAGAGAGCAGCAGCTCGGGGGCAGGTTTCAGCCTCATTACTTCATACCAAAAGCAGCCTCGTAGTGAGGGCCGCAGGGGGACAGCCCGAGTGCTGGCCTGGAGGGCAGGAGTCACCCCGCGGTGCTGCCAGGACAGGAACCGTCCCTGCCACCGGTGTGGGTCTGCTCTCAGAGCCCGTGGAGCACGCACGGGGCAGGGACAGGATTACCTTGGCAGCGTTCACCAGCCTCCAGGCGTTCAGCAAGCCAAAGCCGTGCTGGTGGCTGTGGCTGAAGCCAGCCTGGTTGGTGTCCCACTTCGCGTGACGATCCTCGTACTGGAAAGAAATGCAGGGCACTCGTTACCTCAGGGGACACCCGCAGCCCTGTAAACCCAGAGCAGAAGGAACTGGGCCTGGAGGGAAGGTGGCTCAGAAATCTCCTGCAGCAGCAGGGAAGCAAACCCACATGGCCTTATTAGAAAGAAACAGGTTGACCTTTGTTTGAAACAAGTCCCAGGACAAACAGGCTTCCCGGCTCCTCAGAAAGGAAATCAAGCCACACAAAAGGGCACAAATGCCTCCGCTCTGAAACATCCCAGCTGCTCCTTTCTCCATGCCACCCAGGCCACAGCCTGTGGGACGGCAGAAGCCTTGGGGAGAAGGAACCTGGTCTGTTAAATCAACAAGATTCAGGCCAGGGTGGATCTGGGTCCCATCACTTATCAGGTTGTCATACTCTGGCAATGCTTGCCTGCAGTTGTGGAAAACGCTGCCCTGTGCCAAAGCGAGTTTTCTCTTACGTGCAGCATTAGCTGGACACAGATTCCTGCTCCCCAGGGGGGCACAGAAGAAGCCCCGTGCCCGGCTGAATCAGACAGCTCCGATCGGTTCCCACCCTGCCTTTCAGTTGTGAGCTCCACTGGGTCAGCAGGAGCCGGGCAGCGGGCAGGGCCGAGCAAAAGCAGGGGCTGTGTTTGCTGCTGAGCTCTGTTATGTCTGTTTCCAAGAGCTCAGCTCTCTGGAGAAAACAAGGGAAGGCTGGAGCAGGGCAGAGCTCCTCTCCTTGCCTTCCCACTGCACACCGCGCTCACGTACACTGCCCAGCTCTGCAGGCAGGCACGGTGAGCCCGCGGCAGACCTGTACAGTGGCAGACAGAGGCATTCCTGGAGCAAATACCCCATTTGTTATCTTGACAGCGGAAAATGCCTCTGCCGCATTCCTGGGAGGAACGAGGGGCAAGGGGAGAACACAATCCATTTGCTGGGAGCCAGACAACGGAGAGATTTATGGAGGGGCAGGCAGACATAAACAGAGATGTGCAGCAGGACCATGGCCAACCCGCAGCATCCCCGCGGGGAAGCGGCAGCAGGTGGGAGGGCCGGTCGCTCACCTTGGTGGCTGTGAAGACAATGATGTGCTGGACGTCTCGCCAGGTGAGGCACGGCCGCACCTGCAGCATCAGCGCGATCATCCCGGCGGCGAGAGGAGCTGCCGCCGACGTCCCCGTGTGGCCCTCCGTGCACCCCGTGCCCTTCTGCAAGTCCCAGTCTGTTGTCACCTTCAGACAGAGGGGAGAGGCCTCCTGTCAGGCCACGCTTTGCCGTGCTGGTGTGCCCGGGCTAGGAACTGGGCAGCCCAAGCTCAGCCCACAGCAACGGCCAGCAAAAGCCCTGGGGGCACAGGATGGTGCTGGCTGCTCCAGAAGGGCACCCGGGGGAGAGCACTGCCCCCCAAACTATGCAAACAGTGCCAGAGGTGGGGGTTCTGGGGCTCCCCACCGCTGCCCACAGCTAAGGAATGAGCAGTGTGAGCACAACATGCAGGAGGAGGGCCAGCAGCTGCCCTCCTGGCAGGGAACAAGGCAGATGGTGGAGAGCTCGCGAGTGAGCGCAGCCCGGAGCGCTACGTGGAGGCAAGGCTCCTGATTTCCTGCATCAGCACCCCCAGCAGCGTGCAGGATGGTGCACAAGCTGGTAGGTTTTCTTGACAGCCCCGCAGTGCTGATCTATTGCTCATGCATTACCATCAGCAGTACTCATGTAATTGCTATTGCTCTACCACAAGTCTGGAGAGGAGGAAAAGATCCCCCAAGGGCTGGCTGGGAACACGATGAGGAGGCTCGGAAAACTGGGAGTGGGAGGGGAGAAAACAGTCAGCAGTTGTCCTCATTAGGACCAGGCTTCCCCCACCACCCCCTCCTGCACTGCCAGGGGCCGCAGATTATTATTTGCTCAGGATGGTGAAAACCTGCTCCACCTTGGGATGCCTTTGCCGGGCTGGGAGAACTGTCCTGGGGGAGAGAGGAGCCGACCCTGCCTGCACACACCACCACCAATCTGCCTGTCTCCCCACCGTCCCTGCCACACCAGCAGCTTCCCCCCAGACAGCGGGGAGGAATTTGCAGCACGCGAGCTTTCCTTCTCTCTGTGGTTGCTGAGATCAGGCTGGGAGACAGAAGGGGCAGCCAGAGATCCCGTCAGCCTCCCTCAGCCTGGAGCAGAACAACAAGAGTGGGGCAGCAGCAGGGGGAGAGGCTCCCCACGCAGACTCCCGGGAGCCCCTTGTTTCACCAATAACACGTTGCAGCCTTAAAATGGTGAAAGCGAACAGCTTTCTTTGGAGAGAGAAAGGAGCTGGGCCTGAACTAAGCCACTCTGGGAGAAACTCAAGGCAGTTTTGGTTCGGGACCTTCCAGGAAGGCTCTGAATTTCAGCTGTGCCCATGGCTCACCTTCTCCGCTGACCATGGTGTCACCCAGCAAGACTGGGCCTCTGCAGAGGGATCAAACGGGGCTGCAGGAGCACACAGAGCCTCAAAAGAGGCGAGTGTCCGCCTCCCTCTGCTCTCAGCAGGAGACACCCTGCCCTGCCAAGAGCTGTGGTTTTTGTTGCCTCCTGTTTGACGCCGTACCGTTCTGCCGGCTGCTAACGACTTCAGCTTGCGCTCGGACACTGCACGTCCGACAGAGAACACCCTGGGCAGCATAAACTTTCAGTAGGAAATGCAGCTTGTGCCAGAAGCTGTATTAAATTCTTCCCATTAAGGAAACCATACAAAGTTTAGAGTCTGGTGAAAGAAAAAAGCCCAGCAGATGGCTGCAGACAAGTTAACTCTGAGATCCCTAAGGCACAGCTACCAGCAGGCGCTTCAGAGCAGACTGAGTCCAGAAAGGGTGTGTAAGTTTTAACACGAAAGGAGCTCATAAAGGACTGATCACGTTAGTGCAAAGAGGATGACACACTGCCATAAACCATCCCTAGGCCACGCACAGCCTCTCACTCTGGTGCCCTGCTGGAACAGCAGCTCCCACATGACTGCAGCGTTCGGATGAAAGCACATCTGAGACCTCCAAGGCTACCTCACCAGCCGCAGGCTGTGGGAAGATGGACATGAAACCAACGACTTGGAACTCCTAATGAAAGCACAGCAACTCCTGATGGGAGCACAGCCCTTTCTCGGCTGCTGCCGCCTCGTTTCCTAGTGTCAAGTTTCCAAACCAGCTTGGCATGACTGCAGTTATTTCTGAAACAAAAAATTAGCTCCGTTTTATGGTTTTGCTTTCCCCGCTGCACGAGCTGAGCCACTGCTCTGGGCAGGTTGTGCCGTGCTCTAGGTTGGGACTGATTTTTGCTGTGATCCTGGACAGGAGGAGCTGCACGAGAGCTTGCTGAGCCTTACCCAGGCAGCTGAGAAAGCCAGGCTCTCCCTGTTCCCCGGCGTGTTTCTGTCCCAGGCTCTCCCCGTTCCCCTGGTTCACCCAGCACGCGGGGCAGCCTGTCTGACGGGTCTGCCTTCTCCAAGCAGGCACGGAGCCACGGCCACACTTCCCTGCTCACAAGACCATCCCTCACATGTCCTGCCTGGGAATGGGACACCCCGCGGTGGTCTGGGCTCTGCGGTCCCTGAAGGAACCAGGGGCCAGGGCAGCCCCCAGCCACGGGGGCTGGTTAGGCTGAGAGCCCGCCGAGCGCGCCGCCACAGAGGGAGGAGCACGCAGGGTCAGGCCTGGGGCTGGTGGAAACAGGCCCGGCTGCTTGGCTCGGGGAAAAAAGGACATTTTGTTGACAAGAAGTCATTTTTTGGCAAAAAAGGAAAAGCTGATAAAAATATTCAGGAAAAAATCAGCTGGGAGAGGCCCACGTGCCAGCAGAGGGAAGAGCTGGGGCCAAGTAGTTTAAAGAGCCCGATGCCGCTCCTGGCCCTCCGCGGGGGTGACGGGGCTGCCTGGGGGGAGCCCCCGCAGAGCCCCCCTGCCCTTCAGAGCCCACGGTGGCACAGGAGCCTCGCTCCAGCCCCATCCCTGCTGTGTAAAAGGGACACACACGGATGGGATTGTCTCCTGCTGGCTGTCAGTGGGGGAGCTCCCCAGACACCCCTCCCAGGGACGCAGTGCAGAGGAATTTCTCAGGGGTCACCCAAGTGGCCCCTGTCCCACAAGATGTCTTGCTGCAGTTCCCAGCAGCGCAGGGCAGGGAGATCGGGGCGTGCAGTCCCCGTCCCTTTCGGTCTGACATCCTGCCCGCACTCAGAGGCAGACCTCGCAGACGGGATCCGCGTGTGGAGCCAGGCACACGGCGTGCCCAGGAACACCCCTGCTGGGAGAGGGTCGCTGCGCTGCGGGTTACCTGCTGGCAGGCAGTGACGACACCGGGAACAGCCAGAAATAGGAACCTCCCTCTCAGAGCACTATTTACGTAGGGCCCAGATAAAAAGCCCGTTCATGCCCTGCCTCACAGAGAAGCCCACTACAAGCCTAAGGCCGCTGTGTGGCACCCAGCAGACACGGCGCCTTGTCCCTTGTCTGCACCGGGCTGTTACAGCCCCGCGGCCAGGCGAGGCAGGCAGAGCGGAGGGGAGGACATGTGCCTCGCGTGGTACTCACGATGCTCCTCATCATCTTGTCCCCGCCGCTGAAGGTCACGGCTAACATGGAGGCACACTCCTCGGCATAGAACGGCATGGAGCCCATCTCGTCCACCGCGCCTGGGGAAGAGCGAAGGCGGTGACCAGACGGAGCCAGTCTCATTGAAGAGCAGAAACTGCGCAGTGACGAGCCCCTGGGGACCTGTCCTGTTACCTGTACCTTCTCCACAGGCTCCCCCATCTGCTACCACGGTCCCTACATGCAGGTGGGCTCTTCCCTTCCCAAGACAGCGGTGTGCGAGCCCTGTGGTCCTCGTCCCAGCCCAGCTCTGTGAGCGCAGCTGACCCTTGGTAAGGTTTTTGGTGCGCTGGGGTTGCTTTCAGTGCAAACGCTGCCAGCAGAGACAGAGCCCTGACAAGGCCCGCTGCTGCGAGAGGGGCAGGGAAACCAGACCCACGGCTGTATTTTTCATGGCCGGAAGATCTACAGGAAAGGCAGCCACAAAAAACAACCTTTCACCGGCCTTAATATTAAACAGATTTTCTAGCCCCCCATGTAGCTTCTGTCCCCAAGAAAACAGATTAGATGTCCCTGTTCTAACACCCATAACGGGAGTGCTGTATCTCAGGCCGTTCCCTGAACACGGCAGCGTGTCTGTCACAGCCCCAGCGATGGATGCCTGAACACAGGCGGCGATTCAGGTGGTTTCAGTTCTCCACGTTGGGAAGAAGCAGGACAGAAGCCCCACGCACTCACCTATCGTGACGGTGTAGATGGAGTTGGCATAACCATCGTAGTTGCAGTTGTCGCTGTGCTGCCCCCCATTGCCGCTGGCCACTACGAAAATGCTCCCAAACCCCCTGCGACCTGCGATCACGCCGTGCTGCAGGGCGGCCTGCGGAGAAGAAAGGGCCACGGTCGGGACAGGTACAGAGGTTCTCCCTTCCCCTGGTTCCCCCCGACACCCGCTGAGGGTTTCTGCCAGGGGGCACGGCTGGCACAGGTGGCCGTGAGCCGCGGGAGGAGCGGGCTGCCCCGAACCTCGCTGCTCCGCAGGCACGGGACGTGCTGCAAAGCCGTGTCCTGGCATCTCCAGCCAGCAACCAAAAAGCACACTCAGAAATTTCAACAACCAGCCCTGCCAAGTACTCGGGGTGACAGCGGGGGCAGCTGCAGCCCCTCCAGGCTGTGTTCCACCCCGCCGGCGGAGTCAGGGAGCTGCGGCTGCTACGGCCCTGAGCAGACACTGGGATTCCTGAGCGAGCCCAACAAAGGGAGAAATGCAGCCAACATCTGGGCTGGGGAACTGTTAATCTAAAGTTTACCATGATTCTGAGTGGATTCTGCATTAAAAATAAAAAGAGGAAAAGGAAAAACAACCTTCCAGGCAGTCACAGAACAAAGACTGAGCAGATTTTGAACTCCCGAAGAAACACAGCATGCCCAGCCCTCCCAGCTCCCAGGGCTCGCTCTGGGACTGGCTTTTCTGCAGCACCGATGCCTTCCTGCTGACACAGACTGCCTGCGTGGGGCTGCTGCCCCTCTGCAAGGCCTCAGCCCTGACGTGCACTGGGGCTTTGCCTTTACTGAGAAACACAATGACATCAGCCCTGCTCGGGAAGCACATTTCCAGGCTGACACCTTGCACAGATGTCATTCCTGCCTAGACCAAGGACATGTGTCTGATGAACAAGATAGGAAGCATTCCCTGCCTTTGCTACCTCCTCTGCCCACCTTTGGGGGGTGAAGAATGCACGTTGTGCATTGGCCAGGAAAGCCAGTGCCAGAGTGAAGTGGCTCTCTGCTGCTGCAAAGCGAGCTTTGCTTGTGCTCTGTGTCCCAGAGCTTCTCAGAGCTGTTTCTGCATTCAGGAAGGGAATGAATTGCAGGAGTGGAAACCATTTGTCATCTTGAACTGACACCTCAGTTGTCAGCACTGCTCGGCACAGCAGAGCAGCTATCTCATGGTTAGGAAAGTACAGCAGGAGGCTGCCAAGCAAAAGAGAAGTTAAGCAGAACCGCATCCCATGAGCAACGTAGAGTCAGTTGTGGGGCTCCCTCCAGTGAGTCCCCTCACGGTGGGACCTGGGCAGCAGGAGCCAGGCACAGGCAGGCTGGGTGCATTCTGCAGGTGATTCTTAGCACGGGGAATGCTTGGTCTCCCCAGCAGAGCGTCCCTTGGCTTGCAAAAGGTGTCAGAATAATACCACAGGTTGTGAAATAGCACGTTCCTGCTGGAACGAGCCTCCCCTTGGAAAGCTCATCTCATAGTGCCTGAACACTGCCCTCCCGCAGCAGCGTCACCTCTCCCTACCACACAGCGAGGTGCAACACCTCCGCTGGCAGCGATGGGAGCAAACAAGCGCAGCAACACCCCTCCTGGCCTGTTCAGGCAGGCAAGGAACCACAAGTGCTGGAGGGCCAGGCCAGGGGCAACTGGTGCTGCTGGAGCTGCTCCGTACCTTTCCCAGCTGATGGGGGCCATCCACAGTTTTCCCATCGTCATCTGGACCCCAGCTGCAACGAGACACCACGGTGTAACACGAGTCACAAACAGCAACGCTTCCTCCCATGGAGGCTTGCCCTTAGAATGAGCAACGAGGTGTTGCAATCATGCCCAGAGGAGGCTTACAAGGGCACTGCTCCTAGCAGCAGCTACGAAGAGCACCCCACCTCACGCACCTGGCTGCAGCCCCTCGAGGTTCAGCCCCACAGAGACCCCGAGAAACCCGAGTGCAGGGTGAAGGCAGGCACCGAGCTGGCCCTCGCAGCCCTGCCCAGGGACAGCAGGTGGCTGCTCGGTGCCTTGAAGCACCCAGCTGCCAGCTCGCAGCCTGGCTGCGTGCCTGCCAGGCACGGCACCAAAAGGTGGCACCTGGTTCTGGTGCCTCCTGACTAACTGGAGGAGCTGGTGGGAGCAGTCAGCCACCAACCGTGACCCTCTCCCCAGGCACTGCAGGGTGTGCAGCCCTTTGCTGGATACCGGTGTGGCCTGGCTCACCTGCAGCTGTAGATGTCGTTGATCTGATAATGCTTGTTGAAGGCGATGGCCTCCATGCTGTCGGTGAGGGGCCCATCCAGCACTCGAATGCCTGCAGACAGAGGACAATGGACATGGCTGAAGTGGATCAAAGCAAGCTGTGCAAACAGCGCGAACAAATTCCTCAGCGGGTTCACAGGAGGGACGCTCGCTCTCCCAGCCTGACTGAACCAGATCTGGAGCTACAAGCAGAGAGCAGGCTGCAGGGGGGGATTTAACTCAGGCTCTGGGGCTGCAGACACATCCTCACGCTGAGCTCCACATCCTCTGCCAGGCATGGCTTTTCTGCTAAGCTCTCCAGTCCCATGGCCAGGACCGAGCTGGTGAGGGGGGACAGGACACCTGAGCACTGGTTGGGCTCACTTCCATGCGTTCCCAAGTCCCCTTGCCCAGAGCAATGCTCCCCATGGGCTTTTTCACATCCCGCCCTCAGTCACGGTGCTGCTCTTCAGAGCTGGTCCCTGCCTAAAGCAATTGCTTCCCCATCCAGGTCACCAAATGGCCAGGCATCGCCCCGGGATGGGTGGCACGCTTAGCTGCTCAGGAAAGGGCCAAAGAGATGAGGACACCCCAACTGCTGCACACAGACCAGGAGGGCAAGCCCACCTGGGGGCTACAGAAGTACAAACGAAGGCTCGATGCTGAGTTTTCCATGACCCAAACCCTTAATAATTACAGTTTTGCATCACAGTTTCGGCTGGCAAAGAACGTTACGAATGGAAAGCAGGCACACGGCTCAATTAAGCCTATTTATAAACAGCACAGCCGCCCACCCATCCCAGCTCTCGCCTGGCGCAGCGCGCGGCTTTTCCCTGTCACATCCAAGCCTTGCCCCGTGGAGGAGCTGCACGGCCCAGCCAGTGCTAAACCCTCCCTGCTCCTGCATTGCCAGTGCTGCGGTTAAACTGGGAGCTCATCTCCCCTCCCGCCAGCCCGGCTCACCAGCAGCCTCCATCCGCAGCCTTCCAGGCGGGCTGGAGCCCAGGGACCGTGCTGGGACCAGGGTGGCTGCTCAGGAAGCGCCCCACACGGAGAGCAGCGGGCAGGGCAGGGCTGTGGAGCTGCCCTCGGTGCCCCGGCGGAGCCCCAAGCCCCTGGCACCCTCCTGGCACCCCGGGGCCCACCCTGAGCCCCAGCCCGGCCGGCTCACGGCGCTGGGCCCGTCGCAGGGACCGTGGCACCACCTGCCGGGTGCGGAGGGAAGCACGTCCGCAGCGCTGTCCCCTGCCCTGCCAAGGACGCGTCCTGCCGGGCAGACATCGCACCTCCCTCTGCAGAGCAGAGGCAGCTCCGGAGGCAGCCCAGGCCACGGCAGCACGTCCCCTGGCTGTGCACAGGACAGTGCAGGGCCCTTGGCACCCCGCGTTACCCTCTGCACAAGGCTGGATTGGGACCACAGGCCCGGGGAGCACGGGGAACGGGGAAATGTTTGCTTCCCTGGTGCCTCCAGACAGCCTGCAGCTCTGCACCAGAGCGGGCACACGATTGCACCGCTGCACATCGCTTGGCTTCAGCTTGTGGTGAGGATGCTGCAAGCTCTAGGGGCAGGCAGGCGGCGCCGGGAGGATTTGGGGAGCCCCCCAGCACACACCTATCCTGTCTGCCAGTCAGAGGAGCTGAAGCAGATGCAGGTCCCTCCCTCCGAGGGACAAACAGGTCTGGGCAAGGCGCTGGCTGACTCAGAGCCGCCTGTGCCAGCCACCCCTCCCAGAAGCCGTGCCGGGCGGCACAGGGGAGGAGAGGAGAGGAGCGAGGCGTCAGCTCAGCACGGCGGGGTGCACGTACCTGCGATGCGGCTCCCGTAGGCAACCCCCACCGTGCAGAAGCTGTTGTTGGGCACGGCGGCGATCTCCCCCGCGCAGCGGGTCCCGTGGTGGTTGCCGTTCTCCTCGTCAGGGTGAGGCATAGGGTCAGGGTCATTGGAGTTCAAGTCATAGCTGCCTTCTGGGCTCTGAAAACAGAGCCACAGTCACAGCTCAGGGACCTGCTCTTCTCTCTTCTGGAAAAGCAGAACTTAAGGGCACCCTGTGAGGCCTGAAACGTGACCTGGAGGTCACAGGAATGTAGAGATTGCTGCTACACAGGGCTGCAGCTCAAGGGTACTACCTCGTGCTGTGGGAAAGGGACTGATGGAGGCAGCTTTAGCAACTGCTGTGGGTCAGGCAGAAGCCAGCTCCCACGTCTAAGCAGCCACTAACCCGGGGAGCACGGGAATACAAGTGCTGGTAACCCTGCAGCTCGGGTGCAAAGCCCCTGGCCAAGCTGGGGGCGACATCGTGGGCCAGGCTCTGCTGAGCTCTCGCACTCTGGAGGCCCGGCTGAGCCGTGTCCCCGTGCCGTGTCCCCGTGCCGTGTCCCCGTGCCCGGCCGCCTCACCCCATCCTGCCGCAGAGCCAGCACTCACGTAATTTGGCTGTATGTCTTTGATGGTGTGCTCCACACCGTCGTCCACCACCACCACCGTCACGCCGCGCCCCGTCACGTTCCGCTCCCACACGCCGGTGACGTTGATGTCCTTCCCGGGGCTCTTGCGGTTGTTCTAAGCACCAGAAAGGACAGTGAGAGCAGAGCACGAGCAGGGCAGCGGGTCTGCCCCGAGGACAGGGGCTCCAAGACCTTTCGTGTGCTCTGGCTACGAAGCATGGGGCCAGAGCAAGGCTGGGAGTGATGGTCACTAAAGGTTCGCTCAGGCCACTAAGCAGAGTGCTCCCAGCGCGTGGCCAGCACTGGGCAGGATGCTGCCTCCTGTTATCACGGCGAGCACGAGGAGGGCAGGGCGAGCTCAGCCTGCTTCCTCCTGGCTGCAAGGAGAGATAGTCGCTGCTTTGCCCACCATGTGACAGCTCACTTGTAACCACACAAAGGGCCCGAGATCGCTGGCGAGCCCCGGAGCAGGAAAACCACTCACCAGATGCCACTGCTGGGGGTATTTGGGATCATTAAAGTGCAGGCTGCGTTTGGAGCGTTTCAGAAGCTTCTGTTCCGAATGCCACCGCACGCTGTCATGCTGTGCAAACAAAGTGTCCACCGATCTCCTTATTGCTTCGTGTTCGGGCGCCGTGTGGCTGTCGGGCTGGTAGGCGAAGAGGTAATGGCCCTTGAGCTCCCCGATGCGGCCCATGTTCACCAGCCCCGCAGTCCGGGCCAGCTCTTCTGCCCGCTGCTCCAGTTCCTCCTCCGGCACGTCCAGGCTGACAGCCCACGCCAGCTTGCCGTGCCCGTGCGCCGTGTCCCGGCCGTCAGTGCCGGCAGCGAGCTCTGTGCCGGAGGCGAGTCCGTGCGACAGCACGAAGGGGATCCAGGCTGTGCTCAGCCAAAGGCACGTGTGGATACAGCGCGTGGCCTCCATCCCTGCACTCCATAGCGGCGCCCTCCGCTTCCGATGCGGCATCAGACAGGCAGGCTACAAAGAGCAGAGCAAACCAACGGTGAGAGGCTCTGCCACGGCTCCCCAGGAGCAGGGTTCGCGGCCGATCCCCAGATCTCCTCCCAGGACAGCACCAGCGCTCGGTGCGGGCACGGACGCTGCACCACCAGGCCTCGGGGCCCTCCTGGTGAGGTGGCACGGGGAGAGCCGCCGGTGCCCGGGCCTTGCGTGGCCGGGGCCGTGAGGCACCCTGCGCCCCGGCTGTCCCCGAGGAGCACCCACAGCTTCCTCCTGCTGCCAGGGCCCAGCCTGCGCCACAGAAACCCGAACAGAAACCACCGGCACCCGGCTCCCCCGGGGCAAACCCCTCTGCCTGGCTGCCAGCACCCCGGCCCCGGTCCCTCTTGCGGGCCTCGGGGGTCGCTCCAAGCCCCCTGCCCACCACCACCACCGCCGCCGCCGCCTCCCCCGGGGCTCCCACCCCGCACCTCACGGGGGTCACCTCGCCCCCCCCCCCCCCCCCCCCCCCCCGGCCCGGTGTCCCGGCGGTGGGCTCCCGACCCCGCCGAGCCCTCCGCCCTCCTCCCCGCTCGCTCCCAGGCCCGGGACCAAAGTCCGCGGCGGCGCGGCCGGCCGGGAGCCTGCGGCGGCCCCACCGGGAGCGACGGGGCCGGTACCGGGAGGGGGGGTCCCCGCCGT
>NC_048916.1:6394946-6412772 GCF_011077185.1 Oxyura jamaicensis | reverse complement strand
GGTGGGCCCGAGGGGGCCGGGCGGGGCGGGCCGGGCCGGGCCGGGCGGTGCGGTGACCGGGCGGTGCGGTGACCGGGCGGTGCGGTGACCGGGTGTTTGTTCCGAGCAGCGCCGAGAGCCACGGCGAGGCGGCGGCCGGAGGAGAGGCGCAGCCCGCGGCGACCCCCGGCGAGGCCCCGGTGCCGTCAGGAGGCGAGGGGGCGGCGGAGGAGGAAGAGGAGGAGGAGGAGGAGGAGGAGGGGGAGGAAGGCCCGGGCCCTGGCGGCGGCGGCGGCCCCCCCGAGGCCGGCGGGCAGCGCGGAGGGGCGGCGGAGGAGCCCGAGCCCGAGGCGGCCCCCGCGAAGCCGTCGCAGAACATCGCGGTGCAGGTGGGGGCTGCGGGGCCGGCCCCGTCCCGCTCCCCGCCGGTGTGCCCCGGGGGGTCGTGGGGGCTGGCCGGGCTGCTAACGGGGTCCGTGTGCCTTTGCAGACCGACTTCAGGACGGCCGATGCGGGCGCCAGCACGGATCAGGACATCGAGAAGAACTTGGTGGGTGCTGAAGCCCCGCGGAGGGTCCCGGTTCTGCCGGCCGGGGTTCCCCTGGGCAGCTCGGCTGGGCCGCTGGTGCCCTGGGAGCCCGCGTTCTCTGAGCACGGATGACCAAAAGGCTCTCGTGGTGCTTCCGCGGTCAGCAAAAATGACCTGAATTCTGAAACACTGCACAGCAGTGGTGGTGGGGATAGCGTTTGTGGTATTTGGCAGCTCTAATATTTGCCATAGTTAATACGTGAGCATGAAGGATCATCTATAGCTAGTAGCTGACCAAGAAAGATCACCCCGGCAATTTGGTGGACACATGTTGTGAATCTTGGTCTGTCTCTGGCTGCTCAGCAGGTGAAACACCACTGGTTTGTTTCTTTCTAAATACCTCGTTTATAAAACAAAAACATTCCCACCCCACTGCCACCCAAGCAGTGGATTTTCATTATTTGCGTACCAAATCATCCCAGAGATTTGGGAGAAACTTAAAAATGCTCGCAGGATGTCCCACGGCAAGTCTTAGAGCGACGTGCTGGTCAAGGAAGTCGCTGGAGGCAGGGCTGTTCCTGCGCTAGGCATCCTGACGCTGGCTCCCCTGCCCTTCCACAGGATGTTTCTCATTTAAATGCCAGCCTCGGCCTTCTTGAGCCGAGCCCTCTTTAGCAGAGAAAATGTAGTGGCAGCTGCAGCTCCAGGCAGTGCCCCCATTCATCTTCTCTGACCTGGAGGGTCTGAACTTTGAAAGTGGGAGCCGATCATGTGGCTCTTGACGATACCAACCTTGGCATCCTTGGCTTTCACACGCTGCTGAGCTTTCCTGCGTGTGTCCGTGCTGTCTGTGGTGTGAGGGAAGGGGGAGGTTCTCCCTGAATTTCTGCTCTCCTCTGCAGGACAAAATGATGTCTGAGAGGGCTTTGCTGAAGGAACGTTACCAGGAGGTGTTGGACAAACAGAGGCAAGTGGAGAACCAGCTACAGGTACAGCTTAAGCAGCTCCAGCAGCGGAGGGAGGAAGAGATGAAGAACCACCAGGTATTTAGCGGTCTTCTTGCTGTGTAACCTGCCCCTTAGCCCTGCACGATGAAGGTGGGCTGATTTGGCCTCCTGTGCCCATGCAAGCACATTTGGTAGCATTAAGGATGCTGCCGTCGGTGGTGTGTCACCGAGAACGAGAGTAGGGAGCAGGAGTGCCCCAAAGTTCTCCTAAGGAGACAGGGGAACGTGCAGTTCAGACTTTCTGTCTGTCTCCTGTGTTTCCTCGTGATAACCTCTATGAATCATGTCTGGATCTGCTAAAAAGAAAGATTCTGATGACACGTGTAATCTCATAATCTCTCTTCAATTTTGCTAAGATATTAATGGATTTAAAAACAAAGAAAAACATTACCTGGGAATTCTGCTCTTCATTTGTGCGATGCTTCTGTTACTCCAGGAGATTTTGAAAGCAATTCAGGATGTTACAATCAAGCGAGAAGAGACAAAGAAGAAGATGGAGAAAGAAAAGAAAGAATTCCTGCAGAAAGAACAGGATCTGAAAGCAGAAATTGAGAAACTCTGCGAGAAAGGCAGAAGGTATTAGTATAAAAAAAACCAACTACTTTTTAGGAAGAAAAGTATAAGTTAACTTCGATCTATATCTGATCAGTTAAAAGAGGATCACTTGAAACTTTTTGGAAGCAGTGAGTATTTTGCTGAGCATTTCAGGATGGGCCTGCGCAGTCTGGAGTGGATTCAACTACAGCAGAGCAGCTTTTGTATACAGACGATCTCAGAATGAATTTCCAGGCAGCAGGTTGTGCTACCTGTTAGATACCTGTGTGGACAAAACTGGGCAAAAACAGCAGGCGCTTCTGCTGTGCTCTGCTGCGTCTGTGTGAATCCAGAGCCCTTCAGCAGGGGGCAGGGCTGCTCAGTTACAGTGTCAGGGTTAGGGTCTTGTTTTCTGTTGAACATTTCTTGGTCTCCTGTGAGTTTCCTGCTTAAGCAGCCTACCTGTACCTAATGGCTCGAAAGATCTGGCTGCAGTCCGACCTTGCGGTGAGGTAGGCAGCATGCTCTGTGCGAAGAGCCGTGCTAGTTTCAGAGGGGTTCTAAAGCAGGCAGTGCGATCTGTTTGCAAAGAGCTTAAGGTTCCTTTGCATGGTGAATCTGCACTTCTATGGAGCCATTGTGACATGTTGTCAAGGTCTGATTGTTTTTAATTTTCAGTTTTACTTTGAGGGCTCAGCGATGTTTTTGGCTAAGCCGTTTTAGTAACGGCTCCAAGTACTCAGCCTGCTTCCCCCCTGAATGAACTGTTGCAAAGTGCAGGTCAGAGCGGCACAGCTCTCTGCGGTGGGCTCAGGGTCAACGCCACAGTCGGTGTGCAGTGTCATGATACAGCAAAATCATGGCTCGTGAGGATGTTGGTGACTGAACTATTCAATACGTGTCTGAAAACAGTCTTCAGAGCGTGCTGTTGCGTTGGGCACACAGCTGTGCAAATACGTTGTTTAAACTTGAGAGCTGCAGCGTTAGGGGCTGTGCGATAACACCGCTGCGGCAGATGACTCCATCTGGCCTTTTTTTTTTCTTGTGCAGGTTGCTGAAAGAACAGGAGGAGAAGGAAAACAAGATTGCTTCTCTGATTGCAGAGCAGTCTGATGAAAAGTAAGGCACTTAGCTGTTTCCAGGTTAACAGCGTTGAACATTCTTCTATTTCACTGTTCTGATTTGGAGTGAATCTTGTGCTCCTGATGGCATAGGCTGCAGAGGGTGGTCTAACAGTGCTGTCCTCTTGGGTGCCCTAGAGGTTTTATCTCCCCTTTTAGCAGGCTGGTGCTCGCAGTCTCTGGATTAAATTCTCTTTGATCCTGATCCCAAGAAGGCTCCCGGGTACTTGTTACATAAAGATCCCATAAGATTAGAGTTTATGCGTAGTGGATTGACTCAGCCTGTACCTGCTACCTCTGACTGAATTTCAGCTTCCCAGAAATCGGGGAAACCTCCATGCTGTTCGCTGCAGCTGCCCAACTGCTCTAAACTCTGGAACGCTTCAGGTATTTTAACAGTGCGCAGAGATGTTCCAGATCCAGGCACAGGTGGAAAGGGCAACCATTGAACTCCTACAGGATCAGAATGATTTAGTTCTGTGCGTTGCATCAGGTTGCTTTTTGTTCAGAGCTGTGCACCGTTCCTTGAAGTTGGACCGAATTTGGTGAGGGGAGTTCTTGCCTCCCCTTTTTGCTCATCCCTACATGTATGTTTGCACAGTGGTTGTCTGCATGCTCTGGAACAGCTCACTCTGGGGACTGTGACTCATGCAGCCTTGGGAAATGTGACTGGTGTCATGGTCTGGAAGCTGTCAGTATCCCACAGTTCCACCCCATCAAGAGCTACGAGGATCAATTGGCTTTGTGGGAGTTTGTCAGCTCTCCTGTTTCAAGTCATTGCAGTGCTGAAGCAGATTTGTTCTGTCTCTTTGCAGGCAGCTGTGGGAGACAGAGCTAGATAAGCTGAAGAACCAGCACAACGAAATCAACAGGAACATTCTTGAGGAGACAGAACGGGCCTGGAAAGCAGAGGTTAGTAGATGACTTCTTACCAGCAAAGCAGTTGAAGAGGGTCTTTCTGAGATTCTAGATGACAGATTGACTCATGACAGATTATGTGAAATTAGGAGCAGTTAAGGATGAGGCTCTTCATGTGGCTGGAGAAGGGGTAAGCAAATGTCAGTGCAGTAAACGTTAGTTGGGACTGTTGCTAGATCCTGTCCCTGGAGAGCCGAAAGGAGCTGCTGGTGTTGAAACTAGAAGAAGCAGAAAAAGAAGCGGAGCTACACCTCACCTACCTCAAGTAAGTTCCTGTCTCAGAAGTGATAGGCGCACCGGAACATGGAGATTACCTTATCTCCTCTTCTGCTTACACTGAATGTTTGACTGAAATAGTTCAGGGTTTCCTGTGGCTTTCTTTATTAATCTAATGTGATTCAGTAATGTCACGAAACGGGTTGGTGGGGCCATGCTTCTTTATTCCCTGTCACTGTTCACCTGCTGAACATCTGCTGTGCCCTGGACTATGTGCTGTAGGCACTGGATTGTCTGTGGGGTCGATGTCTCTGTCCACCAGAGCAGTCTCTGCACTCTGGTAGCGCTGTGTGCTCTCCTCTTGTGGGGTTCCTCGCCTGGGTTTGGGCTCTCCTTCCTGCCCAGCCAGAGCAGGGGAGCCCTGCTGGGGAAGGCAGGAGGGTTTGAGGAGTTGGTTGCTTTCAGCTGTTTCCACACTGCTGCAAGTGAGAGCATGCTTGCAAGAGGGAAGGTTAAATTGTTCTTGCAGGTCTGCGCCACCAACGCTGGAGACGATGAGGCCAAAGCAGGAGTGGGAGATGAGGCTGAACAGGATACGAATGACAAAGGAAAATGTCAGAGTAAGTTGCTGTCAGACAGCTCCTGGCCTAAGAGTGCTGCTTTGCATGCTTAATTTCAACTCTCTCTGAGAGAAGACTAAGACCCAGGAAAGAGGTTTGTGCCCAAACGCGTGGCACAGTCAGTCGGTGTTTGCGAGCAGCTGCAGAGATCTGCCTGCCTCTTCAGGCTCGTGCGTGTGGATAAGCCACGTGGATATGAAAGCAGCGTCGGGTTAACCACAGAAGCAGTTACTCTTTTTCTCCTTCCAGGTCCTTTTTCATTCTCTTTTGTTCTGTGAAACCAAATGACCCGCTTGGGGCCTGTGATTGTTCTGGGGCCGAGAATGCTTTGCTCAGGCAGCTGTGGCAGGGGAATTTGCCTGTTCTGGGCATTCAGTGCCCAGAACTTCCTGAGGCAGAGGCTTTGATAAATGTGTCTGTTTTCTTTTCTCTCTGCTAGGACCAGTTCAATGACCACATTCAGATGGTGAGAAATGGAACAAAGCTGAGCAGCCTCCCACAGATCCCAACCCCAACACTGCCACCTCCACCCTCAGAAGTGAGTGCCTCTCCAGCCTAACAAACACAAGCTTTGATTGCTCTGGTGTTTCTGTGAGGCTCTGGGGACAGCCCGTTCACTGGCCTGTGACTGGTACTGCCTGTGCTGTGTGCACTGGAGGGGACTGTAGGATTACATTTACCCTGTGCTTGTCCTCTGAGGCAGCTCTGGGCTTACCTGCTTTCCCTGGTGAGAAGAGAGGGGGTCTGCACAGCCCTCCCTCGTCACGAGGAGTGGAGTGGCTGGTGCCTGTGGCTCAGCCCGCCACCCGTCTGGCTGGGGAGGAAGGTGCTCCGCTCTGCTTTCAGATGGGCTTATTCTAACCAGCCTTTTCTTCCCCCAACCCCGTTTTTCTTTCTCAGACAGATTTCATGCTGACGGCATTCCAGCCCAACCCATCCCTCACTCCCAGGCTCCCGTTTCCCATAGGACCAGTCCCCGTCCCCATGGTCATGCCGAGCGCCGATCCTAGGGCACTCTCCTTTCCTCTCCTGAACCCCGCGATCTCCAGGCCCAACCAGCCTTCCCCACCGCTGCCTGCTTCCCAAGGAAGAAACAGCCCTGTCGTGGCATCGCTCATCGGCACCCACAGTCCCCATATGACTCCTGCTGCCTCCATCCCTCCTCCGCCGGGCCTGGGAGGAGTTAAGGTCACTCCGGAGTTTCACAGGCCGCAGCCGGCGGATAAGCTGGAAAAGCTTTTGGAGAAGTTGTTGACTCGGTTTCCTCAGTGCAACAAGTACGTGCCTCGTGTTGTCCTTCCCGGAGGATGAAGACGTGTGTGTGAGATGTCAGCTAGGACGGGGGGAAGTGGAGCTCAGCTGGGGGCTGGAGGGGAAGTAAAGGAAGCCTAAAGGCAAGGAGCAAAGGGCGGGTGCTCCCTGTCAGGTTTGCCAGAGCACTGAGCGAGGCAGGTTTGGAGCTTGATGCCAAGCCCAGCAGTGATACGTGAAAGCAGCCAGGAGCTCTCTGCGTGCAGCCTTGCCTTCAGCTCCCGGGGTGCTGCGTCCTGGAGCTGCGTGACAGGTGGGCGCTGTCTCTCGCTCCAGCTGGGATTTCCCACTCTTTCCCAGCATTTTAGGGACAGAAGCTCAGCGTGTGATTTGTCTCACTTGTATGGCTGAGAGCACGTACCCTTGTGCCGTGCCAGAGCCTTCCCCTGGCACGGGGCTGGCTGACTTGTGATATTGTCGGCCCTTTGGTGGGGGGGACGTGTTGGCGGTGGGTGGGAGCTCTTAGCAGGCTGCTGTTCTGCAGGGCGCAGCTCACCAACATCCTGCAGCAGATCAAGACTGCTCGGAGGACCATGGCGGGGCTGACCATGGAGGAGCTCAACCAGCTGGTGGCGGCCAAGCTCGCAGAGCAGCAGGAGCGGGCAGCAGCCGGGGCTCAGGTGGGAGAGCTGGGGTGGGGGTGCTGGGGGGGTTGCAGGGAAGGGGAGCCCGGGTGGCAGTGAGAAGTTTTCCTGTTCCTTGGCTCCCCGCAGGCTGAGCTGCACGGGGCTTGCTGCTGGAACCACGCAGAGCTCAGGGTTGGGCTGTGTGCACCAGGCGTGTCCTGTGGGTTCCCCTCTGCTGACTGGGGGTCTGCTCTAGGGGGAGTTTTGCTCTGCGTTACCGTGGGGTAGCTCAGCTGTCCTTTACTTCTGCACTTTCTGATAATGCCTCGTTTGTCTCCCTACAGCCTCTCAGTCGAATCAGGGCCCCCATGTTTTCTGCTCCGCTGCCTCAGATCAGCACGCCCATGTTCCTGCCCCCAGCCCAGGTGGCTTACCCTGGAACAGCATCACATGTAAGACTTTTTTCTTCTTGCCTTCCTAGAGCACTTCATCATCCCTTGGAAAAGCTATCTGGGGAGGGAGCCCTTCTGAGAAGTGGCCAAAGGGACAAACCCATGAAGCTGGGACCTCTCTCTCCCCTCGTGTAGCTGCTCGTGCTGGTGGGGTAGAAGGGACGGGTTAGCGGCTTGGTTCTGCATGCCCTGCATCAGGGGAGGAGGGAACGGCTGCAGGATTGGTGGGCAGGGGGAGGAACTGGGCAAACTGTGGCCCCTGGCTGCAGTGGGCAGGACACGTAGCTGCAACACGCCATGTGGGATGTGAGGTGGGATGCGTGACTGCCGTGACTACCTGCTCTGTTCTGTCACTGCTCGCCCCAGACCCCAGCTGCCTGTAAGCTGTGTCTCATGTGCCAGAAGCTTGTGCAGCCCGGTGACCTTCACCCCATGGCCTGTTCGCATGTGCTGCACAAGGAGGTGAGTGTGCTCCCCTGCTGCGTGCGCGTCTTCCCGTTCCTTATAAGGTTCCCAGTGCAGGTAGTAGATCATGGTGGTCTGCTAGGTTCGAAAGGGCTCCCTTGTCGCAGTGACCTTTCCATGGGGGCTGTTTCTAAGGAGCAAAGCAAACCATCCCTTAAAATGGGCGCCCCTTGCCAGCACGGTAATGCCACGCTCCGTTCTCAGCGCCTTTGAGTTGTGCCAGTGGCTCCTGACTAATTCTCTCTCTTCCAGTGCATCAAATTCTGGGCACAAACCAACACAAATGACGCTTGCCCCTTTTGTCCAAGTCTCAAATGACGGCTACTCGAACAAAGTGGTCCCGCGGGAGGAGTTGCTGTGAATAGACAGGATCAGTTCTAAGATTTCTACAGTTCTATATTTATACGACCATGTATACACATGTACATTTTTATTATATAGGTAATGTGTGTATAGAAAGTCTGTATACATACAAATTCATAAATAAAGTGTGTATATTATGCAGTGATTTGGTGCTGCTCCTCCTTTCTTAGTTTGCAGCCTTACTGGCTTCCTTTCTAATGCGTGTTAAAGCAAAACCTCCTTGCTGGGGCTTCAGAGGCTGCTGTAACTACCTCTTCCCCCTTAGCTGCGCGTGTTCTTCCCCGGGGGCAGCGCTCCCACCAGCTCCACGCTTCCCCACCCGCTGCCCTTGGCAGGACGTCTCGCATCACCACACCCAGCCGAGCAGTCCCCTGCCACACCACGTCCATCTGGGGCTGCTGGTGCCCTGACTAGTTCCCCTGTTAGCAATGAGCACATTCTAGGTGAGAAGTATTTTTGTCATTTTTTTAATGTAATAATTTACCGTGTTAACATTCATTGTTCTTACACAGACGATAGGTTACAGAGTACTGGAGTCTACAGCGGCAGCCTGCGGTAGCCATCCCCATCCCTCCCGCTGGGCAGAGTCCTGCACACGCTTTCACCTGGTGTTTCCTGGTGTAACTCCGGGTCCTGGGGAAGGAGCACTGGGGCGTGAACAAATTTGGCTGTGCTGCAGCTCAGGATAACCAACCAGTTGCAGATTCTCCTTTTCCCTTTCCTGTACTTTCTCCTAAAACACGGGCTGAGGCACCAACCCTTTCTCCATGGATTTCGGTGGGATCACGAGGTGCTCAGCACCACTTAAAATCTTGCACTTACTCTGTAGTGTTTTTTTTTTTTTTCCTTTTTTTGCACTCTGTAGCACAAATTCAGCGCTGCTAGAAGCAGCTTTGCCTTGGGGCTGGTCAGCGCAAGCACTGCCAGGGTACCTACGGCGTGCCTGCATCTGGCCACAGCCTGAATCTCTCTCCACGTGCACGCACACGCTTGTCAGCATGTTTTAAGGCAGTGGTCCACAACAGAGGCTCTGGGATCCTGGGGAGGGTCCTGGGCAGGCACAAGGGTGCGGAGGTGTGTGTGCACTCTGCAGTTGCATAACTTTGCCCTCAGGCTGGAGCTGAATTGCTGGATGAGTGGAGGTTTGGAGCACGGCACGGGAACTGGGTGCTGTTTCCAGACCCAGCAAAGGGGGATGGTTTAGGGGTGCGTGTAACGGGCTGGTGGGGCAGTTCCCAGCGTTAGGGCTGGGTTGCCTCTTCTCTGGTCTCCTACGCTGTGCCTCCTCCTGCCTTGCTCACTGGCTCCCTCCCTGCTTTTTTGAAGAAATATTTAAGTGAAGGATTTTGTTAACAAGCTTTATCCCTGCTGATTACTGTAGGCTTGTAATGCTCCAGCCCTTGTCCCCGGCTGAACTCGTGGCTCAGCCCTGCCCAGGCCCCAGCACCACAGGTAGCTCTGACTTTCGCTTGTGGCTGAACGTTGCCTTTGTAGGTAGTGAATCTCGCTGCTGAAACAAAGCTTTCACCTCCCAGTCAGAGGCAGAGAAGGAAAGTGAGCGTCAGCGACTGTCTGCAAGCTCAAGAGCATGTGCTCTGGGGAAGGGAGGAGGGGACTGCAGGGGGGGCTGACAGAGGAAGAAAGGGAGGGTTTTTTCACTCCATAAAGTCCTCTCCCTTTGCTGTACGGACAAGCTGAGGACAAAACTGCCTCCTCTGCCCAGTGTCCTTTCAGCCTGAGAACCACCACGCTGTGATCCAGCTGTGCCCTCCTCCTGCACCCCTCCGTCGTTACCACCAGATTGCTGACATGCAGTACTTCCTCTGAAACCAGCTCCAGGTTGCCTGTGATCCATAAAGTGCCTCCATCCAAGCGTGCCGCTGCCGAGCAAGCCCTGGGCTTGGGTGGTGGCCAAGGCCCTAGGACTGAGCTGAGGGCTAAAAGTAGTTAAAAAAACAGAACAGGACCAAATCCCCTACCGGTGGGTTTGGAACAGTGGCTTTCAGCGCTGGAATTAAAAATAGAGCTATATGGATGTATTGTACAGGTGAGAAGCGAGCGTTATTTGTAGCCCTGGGTGCAGTACGGACCTGCTATTTACACGCCGTGGTTCTGCGCAGCTGTACTACCAGTGACTTGCATTGTAAAAAAAAAAAAACCAAACAACCCCCTAAAATAATAAATACAACCACGTGTTTAAAAAATAATAACCGCTGCAGTCCCCAGAGCCACCTCCCGTTGCCCAAAGCTGCCGGGGTGGCTCATGCCTTGAGAGCAGGAGCCTGGGTCCGAGCGTGTCTGGTGCCGGGGCGCGAGGACGCGTGGCGCGAGCGCAGCAGCACGGAGCCGCCGTGGTTCTGGCCGGCTGGTGAGGCAAGGCAAGGCAGCAGCTGCAGGCGGGGGCCGCCGAGCCCGGCACTGGCTCCCCTATGGCTTTCAAACAGGCGAGTGGGCCGGGGAAGGGGCTGGCGCTGGGCTTCAGCACTCGGCTCCCTCCCGGCACTCAGTTTCTGCTTGTTCCAGGCTGTGCAGCGCGCGAGGGGAAAGCTCCTTCCTTCGTTCCCCGTGCAGTCCGAGGGCTGCGAAGCGCAGGGAGGAGAGCCCCGTGTCCCGGAGCAGAGGCTGTTGTCCCCAGGCCCGGCGGGCAGCAGCCACCAGCTTCTACGCGGCAAATGCTGTTGGTGCTGGAATGGAAGTGAGGTGGTTCCCGGCCCCCAGAGGGGACGTGGTGATCAGAAGGAGCCGGGGAGGATGGCTGCCCGTCCTGGGAGGCAGCCAGGGCAGGGTGAGCAGAGAGCCTGGGGCCGGCAGCAGAGGGAGGACAGGTCGGGAGGGCAGGGAAATGCCACAGTAAATGTTAGAGCGAGCGGCGTACAGGAGAGCAGGAGGATGGGAGCAGCCGCTAGGAAAGCCCCCTGCCTGCCTTCCCACGTCCCCGGGCAGCTCCAGGCTGGCACCGTGGGGTATTTCCCAAAAGCCCGGGGCTGGGATGGAGGCTCTGGAGATGCACTCGCTGGAGTCCAGCTCACAGGCGTCCTGGGGAGGGGAGCTGCGTGGGGAAGGCACAGCCACAGCGCACATGCACACACGCACACATCACTACACGGAGGGCCCAGGCCAGCAGCTTCCCTGCGGAGCAGGCTGAGGAGGGCAGATACGCAGAACGGGGTGAGGAGGAAGGGGACAGATATGGGATGGCTCATCAGTTTGACTCTGTCACGCTTGGCAGGACAGCTAGGGAAAGCCCAGCTCATCCCTGTACCGGAGCAGAGACCTGTACCCGGCCCTACCGGGGGATGCAGGCGGGACAGGGTTGCTGTGCTGTCACCCCCCATCTCCCACACTGGTTCTGCAGGTTCCAGATAAAAGCAGCTGAAACCTGGGGCTCCCGTGGCTGCCCTTGCACATGCTGCTTCCCCACAGGCTGCAAGCACATGCTGAACACGTGCTCGTGGCCGGCTACAGGTCAGCAAGGGGTGGCTGGTGTCAGGAACCAGGGCAAAGCCCTGGAGCACAGAGGGGGATCCTAACGTTAAAGGGATCAGATCTCCACCTGCTCCCCAGTGCTGGTGTTGCCTCTCCTGTCCCGCTACCCAAATGCTGCCCTAGGCGATGGTGACCCAGGGACACAAGGGCCTAGCCTCGAGGCTGGCCTGCTCCTGGCAGTGGGTCACTCCTGGCCCGCTAGACCCAAAGGGCACAGCGGCCTCTGGGGCCAGAAGGGCTTCGGCTGACTGAGCTCCCCCCGCTGCTGTCCTGCCTCTGTTCTCCAGCCTTCAGAAAAAGGACCTACCTCTCCTTGCCCTGCTACCTCACCTGCGGGCCCCGGGACTGCCCCCAAGCTCCGGTGTCACTTCAGCAAGGATATGTCGTCGGCAAAGTCGTCGTGGTCCCGCCGCAGGCAGTGGAAGCAGCGCCACTGAAACACCATGAGGCAGAGGGGCAACATGAACAGGGCGCAGATGGCTGCCATGACGTACGCGATGGTCATCAAGGTGGACTCGTCCGTCTGCGGGATGTTGTAGCCACAGTCCTCCATGTTGGAGTGCAGGTAGGGCCCCTCCACTGCGGCCGTCCGGAACTCGTCGTGCACTGCGGGCAGGATAAGGCAAGGCTCTGGTCACTGCAGAACCACTGCACGTTCACATCCCTTCCCCCTCGCTCCACTCCTTCCCTGCTTCCCTCCCTCGCCCGTCCCTTACCGTGGCAGGCGCTGACAGCAAAGCCGATGCGCTTGCGGGCGCGGTCAAAGACCACGTAGAAGCCCTCCATGATGACAGCGCCCATGACAGTGCCGGTGGAGGACTGAGAGATGGCGAACTTGTAGCAGTCATCCTGAGAGGTGGCCACATCCTCCACTGGACGCAGGTATTGCTGCGCCAAGAGAAGCGCTGTCAGCTCCGTCCCAGGGCAGGGAGCCGTGCCCACCCCGCACAGACCAGCTCCCGCCCGCTCTCCTGCTCAGCCCTCACCTGGGGCAGGATGGTGATGCGGAAGGACTGGTTGGTGGCCTCCCCCATCAGGTAGAGGGACAGGACAGGGAAGATGTGCCAGGGGGTGGTGCCGACCTGCCAGCAAACCAGCTGCTCCCCCAGCCAGAAGCCGTCTGGGAACTTCTCTGTCTGCCGGAGGGAAAGGGGAGGTGAGCGGGGCCGTGCGGGCAGAGCTGAGGTGCTGGGGGCTGGTGACAGGCAGCCACCCTGCCCGCAGCACCACGCTGGGGACGTGGCTGGTTTCAGGGGCCACACTGACCGAGGAAGCTGTTTTGATGGATTTCACCGCAGCCTCAAACACCTTCTTCGGTAGCCGGAGGTTGGTGGTCCCGCTGTCCACGATACTCTTGTCGTAGTTATACTGGGGGCAGCAAGAGGAAGAGTGACCCAGACTGAACGCCCCAGCCCAGCTCCTCTCCTCCATCCCAGCACCTGACTGCTCTGGCCGCCCCTGCACAGCTACCGAGGCTGGGCCAGGGCCAAGCTCTGCTTTCCGTGGCGATGGGCTCCAAGCCCAGGCTCTGGTCTCAAGCAGCCCGCTGCCCTCAGCCTCCTTCAACAGCGAGCCCCTGAACCACAGGCACCCACAGCAGTCAGTGCCCCGGCTGACTTTAGCCATAACCGAAGGACAACGGCCTCCAGCAGCAGCAACAAAAGCAGGCAGGTTCCCCTGGTGCCCGTCACCTCTTTGCAATCCATGTTCAGGTCCTGCCCGTTGACCTCCAGCCTGACGATGATGACCTCGTAGTACCACTCCTTGCGGATGGGCGTGTACCAGATGTCACCCACGTACAGCGAGCGGTCGATGCCACCGATGATCTGCCATGGGGACAGAAAGGTGCTGCCGCCACGTGTCGCCATCTCCAGCCAGAGCACGTCCCACAGGGTCAGCCCTGCCCTTGGGGACAACTGCCAGGCTGGCTCCTCGCTCCAGACCACTCACCATGCTGCCTCCCACTGACGCCAGGGCCTCTGTCTCGTTGAGCGAGAAGCCCGCCCCGCAAAGCTGGAGGGAGAAGATGTTGGGCACCTGGGTCTGCTTCACCAAGGAGTCAAAGAAGGGCTCCAGGCTGTCGTCGGGCTGGTGGGAGGAGAAAAGCAGAGGCAGGGCAGGGATGCGTCAGTGCTGCCCCTTCTCCAGGGGCTCTCCATGCCCGGGGGAGGACACCCAGGAGATGTCTTCTCGCTGTGCCCCCAGGAATCGCATCTCTGCATGCTGCTGGAGCAGGGCTCAACGTCAGTCACACCATAGATGGGCTCACTGGGACTGAGTGGAGCTAAGAGGCGATCCGAACCCTTGGGCGAGACGTGCTGTGCTGGGACAGGATGCCCACATCTGCCGAGAGGAGCTGGGAGCAGGGCCAGGCACAGCTGGGCCCCTCTGCGCTCACAGGGTGCTGCCGGGGACGTGGGGCGGGCACTGGGTGGTGCCTGGCAGGCAGGTCTCAGCTCCTCAGCTCCTGGGGAGCTGGCACTAAAAGCCCCGCTCTCGGTGGCTGGAGGTGCCCACAGAGCAGGCACCAGGTGAGGACGGGGGTGCGGGCAGCCTGTCCGAGGGGCAGCAGGGCCCCAGCGCGACCAGACTCACCCGGGCGATCTCAGCGTAGGCCAGCCCCAGGATCCCTTCCCAGTTGGAGCCGTTGATGAAGAATTTGTCCGACTCGGTGATGGCAGCAATGTTGGCTCTGACGGTGACGTTGGGGCCGTGGGGGATGGTGACGAGGTCAGTGCCCAGCTCCCCTTCCCACTTGCCCTGCGTGTAGGGCACGTACACGCCCTTCCGCAGGTCGCGGTAGGTGCTGGACCTGGAATGGTGTCAAAGAGCCAGAGTGAAAGCAGGGCAGAGGAGTGGGTGCCTGTGGATGTGTGGGGCCAGGTCTGGCCCGACGCCCAGCAAGACGGGATGCCACCCGTGGGGCTGGGGCACGGGCACAAGGACCGCTGGCCGTGCTGCTTCCCCCCAGCCCCTGTCCTCACGGCGTACTCACAGCTGCCGCTGGTAGTATCTCCGGAGAAAGGGGTGAGGCGCAGCTCCCACGGCGAAGTTACTGCTCCCGGTGTCCACCAGGATGTTCAGCTGGAGAAGGAAGAGACACGGGGAGCTCGTCACTGCCGCGGGACCCGGGCTGCACCCAGCACCCAGCTCTGCTTGGCACCGCAGGCAAGTGGTGCCCTTCCCACCCCCGCTCCATGGGGCTGCCGTGCCCTGTGCTTCCCAGCCCTCTGCGCCTCACCTCGGCAGCGAGCCTGGCTCTGCCCTCCTGGCCTGGGCATTCCCTGCTCGCCCCTGGCCGGCAGAAAAGGCAGGGCTCTGTGCCTGCCCCCCCCGGGGGGCTGTGGGGGCAGCTCTGGGACAGGCGGAGGCAGGGCAGGGAGGCTGCCTGGGGGGCTGCTGCGTCTGGGGAGCGCAGGAGGGGCTGAGCTGAGCAGGGCCTCCCGATGCCGTGCTGAAGGACGGCTCGGAGCAGTTGTGCAAGAGAGGACACGGTGCTGGAGCAGGAGCCGGTGACACCAGGCTGCTGCACAGAAAGCAAACACCGCCAGGCTCTGTGCAAACAGCGTGAGCGCCCCTGCCCTGCCCGGCCTTGGACCCTGCGACCGGCGCTGGGTACCCCCAGCTGGAGGGGGCAGCAGCAAGACGGGGTCCCCGGGCTCCCCCTGCCAGGAATTGCAATTTGCTCGCAAAGCCGGGGGCAGGACTGCTGGTACACAGGCTGGGTCCGCTAATCAGCCGGCCACATGCTGAGCTCTGCTCCCGCTTCGTTTCTGCCGCTGCCCTGGATTAGCAGCTCCCGGGCAGGGTTGGCAGGCATCCCACAGGGCCACCATCCCTGCCTGCGGCCCCCGGCCCCACAAAGGCCCGGCCCTGGAGGGTTGGTTCGCCAGCACGCTCCCCGCCTTGGCCCTTAAGCTGCGGGGTCGGAGGGGAGAGGAAGGAGGGTAACGCGCTTATGCTCATCGCACCGGTGCTTGGCTGCAGCCAGCAGGGTTTATTCCATGACCCACGGACCCTGCACAAGGCAAGCCCTGCCCTGGCCCCGCCACGTCCCACCGAGTCCAGCAGCTGTCCTGCACCCCGTGCTGCCCACGGACCCGCTCCGAGCCAGGCGGGCTTTTTGCCTCGGGAAGCATCAGCCCCAGGGAGGGCTCCGAGCATCACCTTCGCCCCTCTGCTGTCAGGTGAGCGGCAAGAGCAGCACCCCGACCTTCCCCAGGCTGCCCCGGGTGACTCGGTGTGATCCCCCATTAACCACCTGCTCCACGCTCATCTCCAGGGCACCCGGGGAGGCGCTTCCCTGGAGAGACACCTGCTGAGCTGACGCTGCAGGGAGAGGACGCAGCAAGGGGGTTTTGCTCTGGAGACCTTGCCTCGCCGAGAATGACGCCGGTGTCAGGAAGCTGAGGACACCTGCGGCTCCCCAGGACCCGCACGCACGCCCCGAGCCTGGCTGCTGCCCCCAGGCTCTCACAGGCTCTGCCACGTGCAGCTTTTTGTGCCGGCGTAAGCGACGGTGGGAGCTCGCAGGCTGCGCTCTGCTGACTCGGGTTTGCTGCCGCACGCATTGCGCCCGCATCCTTCAGGCTTAGCCCAGGACACGACGTGCACCAGCGAGGCCGGGACGCTTTCTGAACCCGCCTGCAGCTCCCTGGATGTGACAGCCCCTCCGGGCGCCTCGGCAGCAGCGTTTGTGGGGTCGTGGGGGGACAAGTCAGGCAGCTGTGGCTCCGAGCCTTTGCCATCTGTCCTGGAGCTGGCGCGGGCTGCTCCGCTCCCACCCTCCTCCTGGCGCAGGGCTGGATCAGCCGGCACCGGTGGCACGGGCATAAGCGTGCAGCGCAACCAGCGCGCCGAGGGACGGGGGGAGCAAGCAGTGCGTTGTTGATTAGAGGCTCTGCAGCCAAAATTAAAGCACGACAGAACGAAGGAGCTTCCTCATTAGCAGCAGGACGGTGGAAAGGAAAGCCAAGGAGGGAGGCGGGCTGGCAGCGGTGGGCTGCACGTGTGCCTTTCAAGAGGACACACACATCCTCCCAGACAAACACGCACCACGCTCCCCGATTTCCTGCCCATGCACCAACCTTCCCTTTCACGTGAATCTTTTAATTCCGTTAAAACGCCTGGAGGGATTTTGCTCCAGCACACAGACACGCACACACATGCACACACCCCACATCCACGTCTGGAAGGAGGCCAAGGCTGGGAGATGCTGCCCAAAAGGGTGGCTGTTTCAGAAACCCACGAGTGCCTGGAAACAGGTGGTTCTCACTGAAATTATGTGGCAGCTGCGACACATGGCAGGTTCCAGGCAAGAGCTCCAGTAGGGCTGGATGATGAAATCACGTTTAAAACTAGATTTCAGAAATAATCTCCCTAAACGTACCCTGCCAGAGCAGAAAAACACATCCTAAAGACCCAGGGACGACACGAAACCGCCTCGAGGGGCCTGATTTCTGCGGGTGCTGTTCTGTGACAGCTGTAGGAGCCCCCCAGCCGGGGGGAACTCTGCTCCTTTTGCTGCTTTTCCCCTGCTGTTCCCAGCAGACACACGCTGGGAGCTCACCCCCAGTGCCAAAACGTGCCGGGCACCCCAGGCAGGAGGCAGATCGTGCCAGAGGTGCCTGCAGAGAAGCCAGCCGCTATTTCCGAGCCTCCGTGGGCACGGGGAGTTTAGGCAGAGCCAGCCTGCGCCGTGGGCGGCAGCAGCAGGGGACCCGGCCGTGCACTTGAAGAAATTTGCTCCCCCCCAGGCGTCTCCCTGGCACCCCGGCGGGCCAAGCTCAATGCTGCCGGCGGTGGGTGCCCGGGTGCAGAAGGACAGGGCAGCAGAAAATTCCCCAATCTCACCCGAAACAGAGAGGAGGGGCCGGCTCCCAGCAGGGCTGCGCCCCGGTGGGGGCCTTTGGGTGCAGCGGGGCGCGGGGCCGGGCCCGGGGGCTGGGCTGGGGGGCGCCGGGCCCTTACCTTCTGCGGGGGGCTGCCCACCGTCATCTCCACGTAGTAGCCCTGGCCGGACTTGCCGCGCAGGTTATCGATCATCTCCACGAAGCTCCCCCTCCGCTCGGCCTCCTCCTCCGGAGCCCGGCGAGCCCGGGGGCCCGGCGGCGGGGCCGCGCCTCCCCTCAGCGGCAGGCGGATGCGCGGCGGGGCCGGGCCGGCTCGCAGGGCCGCGGCGCCGAGGCAGAGCAGCAGGCAGGGCCAGGCGGGAGCCATGGCCGCGCGCCGGGGGGCTGCTCCCACCTCCCCCCCCCCC